>NC_056741.1:1903484392-1903534392 GCF_019279795.1 Protopterus annectens
CCAGGATTAGAACTCATACCTAACTAGTTTGCTACACTATGGTATGATGCAGTTATCGCACGTGCTACAGAGCTTATATGGTGGAGATCTGTCCAAAGGTATCTTTGAAGGTGAGTGACATCAGCAGCAGGGCTAAAGGAGGGGTATGGGAAATGTAGTAAGTGTGTATGCCCACAAAATCAGGTGTTATCAAAGGCACACACACACACATTTTAACAGTTGCCAGGACCAGGATTAGAACTCCTACCTAACTAGTTTGTTACACAATGGTATTACTCAGTTATCGTATGCATCACAGAGCTTATATGTTGGAGAGCTGTCCAAAGGTATCTTTGAAGGTAAGTGACATCAGCAGCAGGGCTAAAGGATGGGTATGGGAAATGTAAGTGTGTATGTCCACAAAATTAGGTGTCATCAAAGACACACACACTCGCACACTCATTTTTGCAGTTGTCAGGACTAGGATTAGAACTCCTACCTAACTAGTTTACTACACTATGGTATTATGCAGTCATCGCACATGCCACAGAGCTTATATGGCAGAGAGTTGTCCAAAGGTGTCTTTGAAGGTGAGTGACATCAGCAGCAGGGCTAAAGGAGGGGTATGGGAAATGTAGTAAGTGTGTATGTCCACAAAATCAGGTGTAATCAAAGACACACCCACATTCTCACAATTGGCAGGACCAGGATTAAAACTCCTACCAAACTAGTTTGCTACACTATGGTATTGCACAGTTACTGCACATGCCACAGACCTTATGGACTGAGATTTTGCAAATGGGTTATTTCAAGGTGACTGGCATCCATAGGAATGCTAAAGTAGGACAATGGGAGATGTAGTGAGTGTGAATGGTCTCAAAATCATTCTTTTCCAAACACACACACAGAGTTTAACAGTTGCCATGCTTGAGACTAGAACTCCTACCTTGCTAGTTTAGTTTACCCAGTTATTTCAAGTGCCACACCGCTTATAGGGCTGTGACTTGCCCAAGGGGTTATTTCAAGGTGACTGACAGTAGCAGGGGTGCTAACATGAGCAATGGGAAGTGCATTGTGTGTGAATGGGCAATAAATCACTCCTCTGGAAACACACACACACACACATACACACACACACACACACACACACACACACACACACACACACACACACACACACACTGTCACACACAACTTCACATTTGACAGGACTGAGTTTACATATGCTACATGAATAACTATTTGTACTATCATGTTACACAGTTATCAGAAGCATCACAGACATTATACAGCTGAGGGCTACCAAAAGGAATGTCTACAGTGATTGACATCAGCACACCAAGTGATATAGGCCAATTGGATGTGTAGTGGGTGGGACAGCCCTCATAATGGCATTCTCTCTGTCACTGTCTGTCTCTCTGTTCCCCACATGTGTGTGTGTGTATATTTGACATATTATAGTCTGCTGGCCTTAGATATCTGTGAATATTCCTATCCAGTGTGTGTGTGAAGCATTATTGTTGTGCAATTTGATGTGTGTGCACAGACATCTGCAGATGGCAGATATGTATAGTCCACTGTGTTGTCAGACATGGTCTTCATTTCTCTAAGTGTAGGAGCATTCCCAGTATGTCCTTCGATATTGGGTGTGTGAATCCATTCCAGGTAGGGTTGTACTCCAGTCCAGGCTTTGGTGTTCTACACCTACAGCTAGCAACCTGTTTCTGCAGGATATCTGTAGATAATTTGACAATATGGAGTCACAATGGGCAAAAGATAGGGGGATACTGTAACTATTGCTGTCTGTGCTGCGTGTGTTACATGGTTGGTGTTAGAGATAGTCAGAAATATGTACTGTTTTACACTGTGATGTATTATGTCATCAACTACTGACAGATAAGATTAATTGCTCACAGTTATTAACAGTAAAATACAAGATGAATGCAGTTGAGTCCAGTATTGTGGTCCACAGCCTCCACATTCTTGCACACTCATGCCATTCTGGAGGGGTAGCTGCAGACACTTGCTGATGGGTCTGTGTAAATGGTCCAGCACCTTTGAAGTATGGTGGCTGAGGATCTCTATCTTGTACATATATTGACTTAACAGAGTGGCCATAACTCTCAGCTGTACAGATTCACCCAGATTACCCAGAGGCAGGGCTCATATATCTGGTTAATTCTCCTTCACATTGTGTTTTGCAAGCAGGTTTGTAGCCACCCATTCCTGGGTTTGCAGGCAGGGGTCATATGGGCACACATCAGAGTTTCAGACTTCATACACTCCATGACGTCCCTGCTTCTACATCCCCATTATTCTATCCTCTTCCTAACATTATGTGAGTGATATCTGAGAAGTATCCCTATAGTTGGCCCTTCATCCCAGTGGTATTCAATGACTGGTGCACAGTTCATGCAGTAGGACATGGGGGCATTCTACTGGGATTTGTGAACATGGCTTTGCATTTGTGTTCTGGTGACTATGTTTGGTTGTTTGTTAGGAACCCATGAGATACCATACACTGCCACTACAGGTGATGCACAGGCCTTCGACAGAGGACTGTATGCCATTTGGTAGTGATGCAGCCATCTGTAGCAGGCCAGTGCATTCTGTCACTCCTACATTCCCAGACTGCGAGCCAGTGTATTTCCCCTGGAGTTACAGGGTAAGTGTGTGATGTGTTACTGGCAATACTTCCTGTCCATATTGATCCATTGGTCTGGATGCAGGCAGGGTGCTGCTTACAGGTAGAGACACATATGCATAGGACACCTCTTCAGCATGCTGCATTCTGTGGGTATATCCATACAGATGTGAGGTCATACTGTAAACATTCCCAAAGCAAGGATATGACCTGTGATAAACCTGTGGCTGATAGTGGGGAGAGCTGAGTGCATGTGTGGTACGAAAGCTACTTGCAGCTGACTCACAGATATACATGGGACATCCCCCTTATGCAGCCTTGTGCGGGGACATAGGGAGTCTCTCATTACTTCACAACTGTGCCTTTTGTGGTTTGCCAGTGAATGTCCGGACTACACCAGTAGTCCATACTACACTGACAGCTAATGTGCTGCTAACCTGTATGTACACTTCCAAAGGTGTGTGCAACTGACAGTTACATTTTATGTACTCTGTCTAGGGTACTTCCATCTGTGTACTGTGTGTATGTATGTGCCCACATTCAGGGCATGTCCATCTTTCAGACGGTGACAGATTTTGATATCTGGACAGTGAGTATAGATGACTGCTGACATGGGTATTGCTGAGAAGAATTGAGGTTGTCACTGCAGTTGTCAGAACATGGCTCTGTCAACCACAGTATTGCCCACAGGCCACCAAGACACAAACCTCTATGCCTACATGCTGACCACTTCTAGACAATATTGAACACACAACAACGTAACACACATACCCCTGCATATTGTACACATGCAACAATCTATCCTGTAGACTGGGCCAGCTCAGGTAATCTGTGCTCCACTGATATTACTCCTCACACTTACATGTTACTGCATTTCTACACAGGATTCGGGGGGGGTCTCACCTGACAACTTATGCATTAGCTATGACTGTACTGGTATTTCAGGTATTCTGCTGGTTTCCATTTCATATTGTATTTTGACCTATCATGCAGACTTAAGGCATATCACTAGTACAGATCTTACATTTTATTGACCTACATTTCAGTTTTAGACTTCTTACTCTTTGGAACTAACATACAGCTGCCAGACCTGTTGTAATCTGTCTGTGTAGGTCTGGAGGGGGCTGTTTACCATTATCATCAATTGGAGGCTTAAGCCCATCCTTTCTTGATGACCATCTACACCTGTCCTGCTGGCTGAGGCTGGTGGTGGGTATGTGAGCCTCAGTGACATGCATGTGTGTGTCCTATGGACACACACAGTTATTTGGGCCACCGATGTACTGCGGTGGGATTTGTCACCTTGTCTAGTACTGCCTAGTATGTTGACACCAATATTTGTTATGGATTTCATGCTGCCCATTGAGGTGTCCACTATCTGCTGCCATCCCATTCAGCCACCCAATTTCCTTACATGCTCGCATCCATACCATACATGCAACTATCTTAACATACTATTTAGTAACTGATAGGAAGGGTTACTTACCTTGTGGCTGTGCCAGTATTGAGGATGGTGCTGGAGGGCTGACTATGTCGGATCCACATAGTAGGGTCAGGTTTGGCATCCCTTTTACTGTAGTGCAAGTCAGAGAGAGGTCATTCCCTGGGTCCCTACCATGTCAGTGTAAGTGCTATGCATTGCCTTTTTGCCAAGGCCTTGGCATACTGGGCATGCCTCCTTCTGTCTATAGGGACAGGCTCAGGATGTTCCTCCTCCGAGTCCCTATGTGCCTTTGCTGGCCTTGGCAATAGTGAGGGGTTGTGTGGCTCTGGCCCATGCTGTTCCTGCTGCAGCTGTTTCCACAGGATCATATTGTGTATCATGGCAAATACTATGAACATTTGTGTACATGTAGCTGGAGAGTATTGCAAAGCTCCACTGGATATGTCCAGGCAGCAGAACCATGACTTGAGCATCCTAAACACATGCTCTGTAATGATTCTGGTTTGTGCGTGTGCCTCATTATGGCATTCTTGTTCAGGTGTGTGTACATTTCTGAGGAGTGTAATCAGCCACGGATTCAGTACATAGCCAGCATCCCCCACTAGGTGGCCATATGGGATGTCCCCACTGGCAAATGACTGGTACAGCTGTGTCATATGCCAGATGTGGGAGTCATGATAGCTTCCAGGGCTGCCAGCACACCCATTCAAGATAATGCCCTGGGCATCGCACATGACATGCCAGTTGATGGAAGGGAAGCCCTTGCAGTTTATGTAGATCATACCCCACTGGGTGGTGCTTTCATGTGTATGTGCATGCAGCCTATAGCACCCACTACCTCAAGGTATTCTGCTATTTGATGGAAGAGATGCATATTGCTGGTCAACGCCTCATGGGTATTGAGTAAATATATGTGCTCACCGGCATGTGCTGACATGGCATCCAGGAACTGATGGAGTACCCTGGATGCTGATGCCTGTGAGATCCCCATGATATCCTCAGTTGGCCTTTGGAAGTTACCTGTGGCTAGTATTCTTAGACCTACACATACCTTGGTATCCACTGGTATGGGTTCCCCCTCTGTTGGTTCTATGTGTGAGGCAGGGCCGGCACAGCTCAACAATTTGCTGTAGAATGTCCCTGTCCACCTATAGCGCTCCACTATCTCCAGCTCATGTAGCCACTGGTAGGTTACCCTGGGTCTGTACACTCTTCTACTCCTCCTTACTGTGGGATGGTCATCAGCCTTCACATCCTCATCACCCTCAGCCTCTTACAAATATTGATGTATGAGAACGACAGCAGCCCCTAACATTTTGTTAGATTTGTCAGGTAAAATTTCCCTGTTTGTGTACACCAGTGGTGTACACCAGTGGTGTAGAATTTGTGGAAAAAAACAGACTGAAAGCTTCTCAGAATGCTCATTTTACACTGAAGCTTCTCAGAATGCTCATTTTACACTGAAATTGCATTTATTTGTGCCTGCACTTTAAAATTCATTTTTTGTTGTAAATTGTATTTGTAACTGTTACTGGTTTCCCACTCAAGTGCGACAGCCATTACTGCACTATAAAAGTGCTTTTGCATTTGTTTCTACTGTTTTCTTGAAAAAAAAAAAAATCTTGCTATTTTCCCACCTTACTAAGCTAGAAAAGTCCAGTTTCAGATATCTGCTGATACCTGGACTGTGTTTTAACTTCTGTGTTTGGCCAGACCTTACTCGGGCAAAAAGGAAGTCTCTTTTTTCACCAGTGAGACTGGGGAGCTCTGAACAGCCTACCTGCCCTTGGAGGAGTGGTTTCTGCCCAGAAACTGTAGTTTTACTGGCCATTTTGGGCTAATTTCTATTTATTTAATCTTTCTGATATAAAAACCGCATTTGCACGGTTTTGCACGCCGGGCAGCACCAGTTAGCTAGGGTTAAACTATTCCCAACTCCACAAAGTCTACTCTTCAGTTTTTCCCTTGGAACTAGACAAACCTTCAACTTTAGCACTCAGACCATTCATTTCACAGCCCAGCACTTGTTTAAAACTCATAACAAGCACTAAATACCCCTAGCACTAGCCCCCCCCTTATACTGTCCAGAAGGACAAGACTCTCTATTCGTCCCCACCAGTCAATCAGAAAAACAGCTTACTCTACCTATTCAGGCATGTCCAAAGGGCAGTTTCCGGTGTACTTTCCAGTCCAACTGGTGAATCTGGGCACTTTGAGGCAATGTTACAACTGCCTCATATACACCGACAACCCTCTCCTCCTACCACCAAACACTAATATATGCAAGAGATGCAATTATACATCCAGACTGGAGGCAAAGCTCTCTCAACCCCAGACTGTAACTGACTGTCAAGAGGAGAAGGGTAATACTTGCAACACACCACCAGTCTCACATAGACCTAACAAACCAACACAGGCAAATAACACACATAAATACATGAAAACATACTTGGAGGCTCTAAATAAAAATCTGCAAAAGCAACAGATACCTGCAAAGCAGACATCCAAGCAACCTCCTCAACACATCACCAACCATGAAACACATACTTCACAAAATCAGTGTGCCATGCAATCACAGCCCTTAAGGCAAAATAACATACCAAACACACTAGTGATAGGCGACTCTATAGTCAAGACACTGATGTCCCACTAACTAGGCTGGACAAGGAGAAAGTTACAGTTAGCTGCCTGTCGGGCACCAGGATCCGCCACATAACACAAGCACTCAGGTCACTCCAGAACAAGTACAAATATGACTCTGTCATTGTACATGTTGGTGTGAATGACCTGAGACGTACCTCCCTGGACTACATGAAAAGAGACATGGAAGAGCTCTCTGATCATGTAGTCCAGGAAGGTATGACCCTGACCCTGAGTAGCATCCTGCCCTCACCAAGAAAAATGCCACAGTATAAAGAAAAAAATGTTCATCTTCAACAATTGGCTAAGTTTCTGGTGTCATTCAAAGGGGATCCAGTATCTGTCTGCCTGGGATGACATGCTCGACAAGCCACGTTGCGTCGCAAGAGATGGCTTGCACCTGTCACCCTTAGGCTTTTGAATACTGACAAAGGCTCTTGCAGCCCATTAGTGCCTTTTTTAAACAAGGCTCAAAAGACAAACCCACCATCATAAATAGCACAAGTAACCAAAAACTGAGGGTAATGCTACTCAACGCCAGAAGTCTAAACCTCAAAATGCACGCACTTAAGGCACTCCTCGGTATGGAGAACATCAATATCTGTGCAGTAGCAGAAACCTGGCTTAAGGCTCCAGAGAGCACCCCAGCACTACCAGGCTATAACTCATACCATACCTTTCAGTCACAGAACCTGGACTGAAACACAAAAGGCGGGGGTGTATCCATATTCATCAAGGATTCGCACACCTCCAGGTTAGTGGTGCAGCACGATGCATCAGAGATCATCCAAGTGCAACTAACAATGGGCAAAACTGCAATCCAAATTGCAGCTTGCTACAGATCACCCACCATGACCCAGGACCCCCATTCCGCATTTCTGGAGACCCTGGGAAATATGAAGGTCCTACCAAACTCCCTAATACTGGGTGATTTCAACTACCCAAACATTAAATGGGAGAACTACTCAAGTACTAACTCCCTTGCCCAACACTTCCTAAAATTTATAAACTCGAACTCCCTGGATCAACTGGTCAACACCCCCACCAGAGGGAACAACATATTGGCCCTGGTCATTACCAACATGAGCGACCGGTGTTCCATACCTGAGGTCAACCCCTTGCTGGTTAGATCAGACCACAGACTAATCACTCTGGATATTCACATTCCGCCCCCAACCCCAATCAAGGAAACCACCATGAAAAAATTTTCAAAAGCAAACTTAATGTTGCTTAAGACTGAGGTGGAAAGGTTCACAGCCCCCACGCCAATGGACAATGCTGTCCAAGTTGCTGTAATCTATACAAAGGCACTCTATGATCATCTGCAGGAATGCATGGATCATGCTATCCCAAGTAAAACCAAGACTCACTCCTCAAAAAAAAGAAAACCAGTCTGGTGGACCCCTGCCATAAACAGGCTCTACAATAGAAGGAGAAATCTAGTACAGATAAGAGCAAAATCCCTAGAAGGAAAGACATCCCTGATCAGTATCAGCAAGAAACTATGATCCCTCATTAAATTATCCAAAGCAAGCTTCGAAAGAAAAATTGCCAAGGACTCCAAAAATAACTACAAAGCGTTCTTTAGCTATGTCAAGAACCTAAGTGGAAACTCCCAGATCTGCACTGAGTTGGTGCAGAATGGCACAAAATACATTGAACCAACTGATATTGCCAACATTTTGGCAGACAGGTTCAGTGCAAACTTCACACCCCTCTCACCCCCTAAAGGGCCCATAACCATACCAGAAGAATGTAAGACCCCAGCAATCACGACACACAGGTTAAAACAGCCCTATCCAAAGCCAAAAACACAGCCTCATTGGGACCGGACGGTATCCCAGGCTGTGTCTTACGAGAGCTCCAAAATGAACTAACCCCTCACCTAAACACACTGTTCAAACTCAGCCTCTCTACAGGCTATGTACCTACAGAGTGGTGCACAGCATCAGTTATCCTACTCCACAAAAGTGGCACCAGAACGGACCCCGGGAACTATCGCCCAATAAGCCTGACTAGCCTGGTCTGCAAGGCTATGGAGCGCATCATCATGGAACTCATTAACAGAGACATTGGGAACCTCCAAACTTTAGACCCCACCCAGTTTGGCTTTGTTAAGGGCAGATCATGCCTCCTAAACCTGGTAGACTTCTTTGAGATAGTTACCAAGGCATTAGATGAGGGTAAGGAGGTCCACACAGCCTACCTAGACCTCGCGGAGGCTTTCAACACCATTCCCCATTCTGGTATTATAGACAAACTTACCAACCTGAACATTAACCCCTATGTGATGAGATGGGTTGCAAATTGGCTCACAGACACAACCCACACAGTGAGAGTTGCAGACTCTAAGTCCGACTCTAAACCGATTACAAGTGGCGTCCCCCAGGGCTCAGTCCTAGGACCCCTTCTGTTCGGTACATACTTCTCAGAGGTACAGATAAGCACAGAAGGACTTGGGCTGACCAAGTTTGCAAACAACTGCAAACTAGGGGCCATAATTGATTCTCCAGCTGATACAGAGTCCCTCCAAAAGGGTCTCACTGACACGGATACCTGGTGTCAAAAGCATGGCCTCAAGCTGAATGCCAAATAGTGCATAGTCATCCCCTTTGGAAAAAACAAAGTACCCGCAAACTGCCACATAGTTGGTAAGTCCCCTAAATACAGAAGAAGTAATAAGGGCTCTGGGGACCCAAGTAGATAGCAATCTCTCCTTTGATAATCATATTGCCAAGGTGGTTAGAAAGTATTTCTGTGTGGCCCACCTAATTTCAAAAGGGTTTGAATCCAGAACAAAGGAGGTTATTGTGCCATCACTTATTTGACCCATTATAGAACACAATGCCCCATTTGGGATGTACCTTATGAGACACAACAGCTGGAAAGACCACAAAAATACCTCACCAAGAGGATTATTGGCCTCAAACAGATGACCTATGCAGCCCAACTAAAGAAACTCCAGCTGTACTCGGTTGCATACCGCTTACTCAGAGGTGATCTCTGCTTGACATACAAGGCCATGTCCAACCCAGAATCGATGGATATGCTCCACCTAAAAAAAAACAAATCCCTGAGAGCCACACGCTCTAGGGATGTAAACCTTCCACAACAATAAATAGGACGTGCTGGAGGGATAGATTCCTGACCCAGAGACTCCCCATGTTTTAGAGCAAGATTCCAATATACATCAGGCAGAGCCCCTCACTAGCACTCTTCAAGAGAAACCTTGACGGGTGGTTGGGAAACAGAAAATTTACCCCGGGGATCACTGCAGTAGCTCTGCTGGACAGAGGTGCAGGGAGCTAATGGATCTGTTGGTCAGAGGCACAGGGAACTAATCTAAGGGAGTGGCAAAAGACAACACACTCTGGCTAGGCATATAAATGCCCTTGGGCAGATAGCCTAGTACTTACCTATGAAAACTGTGAACCTATGAAAGGTGTTTGCATACTTTATAGTTGTGTGCTGGGCTCTGCCTGTGTAATTAGCTGATTCTGATACATTTCACCTGCCAGCTATGCTAGTTCTCCTTGATTGCCTTCTTACTGCTGTTTCCCCTTCTCACTTCCTCCCTATTTAACCTCTGAGGTATACCATGCATACACGATGCACAAATGTCAACAGTTCTGCTATTTCCTGTGTTTTTTTTTTTTAGGCCCACTGCACACCGCTCTCACCTGTTTACACAATGTAAGCACTTTTAAGCAGAAATGGCTCTCACAGCACACAAACATGCCCTGCATTTCTTTGAATAAGACTATACAGCCTCAGACACACCCCCTTCTTTAGCTTTGTTTAGCTAAGGGCAAAAACGGGCCACAGAGCTCCAATGGGCTTACAGCAAGCATGACATACCCCCTTATGAAGTCATTCAGCTCTTAGACTTGCACTGTGGTATTCCTGTACCTAAACGGTTAGGTACGAGCTGATACTTTGAAGAAATCTGTGATTCAGTAAGACTCCCCTCATTTGCATACCTCAGTGTGTAGGTCATTAGTTACTATACTTAAACAGACCTTTTCCCCTTGACAACCACTGCTCCTTGGTATTGTTTACATTCTGCATGCCATTGACTATAATGGCGAAATGCAGAATTCACTTAAAATTAACTATTCCCATTTTCTTTTTTATTTTCGGCACAATCTCATTTGCGCGCCTCTGCCCTAAGCTTAAACGTCTGAGATCAGCCAAAAAAAACCTAATCAGTTTTTAATGCCAGTGCCCTTATATTTGGCCATTGGCATGTGTATTAAATATCATACATGCTTTTACACAAGCTGTCATGCCTCCATTTTGTCAGATACAGAAATGTATTTGGATACTAGCTGAATATATTTCTGCACTGACACTGCTTTTATACTGTGTCTGTGCAGCTTGGTGGATCACAAAATCACCTCATGTGCATGGTCTTCACCAGCAAATGAGGTGATTTGCATATTTGCTGGTTTTCTATGCAGGAACAGTCTAGGGCTGCTCGTGCATGTGAAAACAGCAATTTTCTGGATTGCTAGGTGGCCATTTTCCGTGCAGGAGTTCCTACACTGTTCCTGCACAGGAATTCAGCCTTCATGAATCCCGGGGATGGTCTTCCAGCATTTTTCCTTATTTATTTTAGGTTGATAAGTGAGTGATGGTGTAGTGGATAATCATAAAGACAGTGATGCATTCGGTGCCTGTTATTATCATTATTATTATTATTATTATTTGTATAATCATATTTTGCTCACATAGATCATCAGTAAATTAAAAGTACTAACATTAATTTTGAACTAGAATCTGATAACAGACATTTTGGCTATTTATTTCTTGGTCACTGTGAACCAGTTGCCACATTGGATTTTACAGTTTTGGCAGGACACTTTACCATATTCAAAAGGGCATTGGAAGGTGTGAAACACTTTTAAATATGCTCTGATGGAATGATTATAACATTTCAAAATGATACAGATTCAGTCTAGTGTTTTAGACATGGAAAGGGAATTGTCAAAACAACTTCCACCTATATTGAACAGGAGTGTATAAGGAATGATCTGAGAGCACTAATGGAAATGGTTAAGAGGAAAATTAAAGCCCTTTCCTTATCTAGGCATCGCACCATTTTGGGAAAGGGTTAAAATACAGTACTGGGCCAGGCAATTTAAATCTCCTGAAGTCTTGGTGTATTAGCTAATGGAAGAAAAGAATTGTTCATGTTTATAACAGTCTTAAAAAATGATAAGGTTAAGACATTCAGTGGGAGACATTAGTCACATAATGGCAAGCATATATCTGGCAGAATCTGTCCCGAATTGAGCTGTCACCATATTACTTGTTTGAGTCACCAAATTAGATTATCTGAGGTGAAAATGGCCATACAATCATTGAAGGCTGCAGGGCATAAGGTCTAGATAGTATATCCATTGAGTATTACAAGGCTCTGAAGGTGGTCATCCCTCCATGACTCTTGTATCCTTCCTGAGGAATCATTCTCACTACAGTCGGAAGTGGACAGAATTTTAAGCTTTCTTAAAGAGGCCAAAGATCACTTGAACTAAGTGAATTATAGACTGAGTTCACTTACAACAGCTGATGCTAAGGTTTTTGCCAAGATACTGGCTAGACAGATGGACCAGATTATCAATGATCAGGTCTGCTATACTCATCAGGGCTTTGTACGCAGAGGACAAGGGATGCCTGACTTGTTAAATCTTTTCTATGATATAGAGTAGCTTTATAAATGATTAACTGTCCCAGAGTAACTCTCTTCATTGACTTCCAGAAAACATTTGGCTCTGTAAGGGTCACTTCCTGTGGAGAGGCATGATGGCATTAAGGTTCCATGGATCTTTCATAAATTGATGCAGGCTTCTATACTCCTATCTGTTAGCACAAGTACTCCCTAACAATTGTAGTTCAGAAGTGCTCTTCTTGTTTAGAGGTACACAAACATGGGTGCCCCTTGTCCCCAGTGCTCCATGTGATAGCTGTTGAGAATTTGAGCTTGCATACCAAACAGCTTAGAGCAAATAGGGGCTCTTTTACAATGGCATTGGATAGCCTAACTGACACTTGGTTTGTGGATGATTGTTCAATATAGATTTACTGTTTGCAGAGTCATATGGTGAAACTCCTACAGACCATGCAAACATTTGACCACACTTCAGGGTTGCAGGTTAATTGGCACAAAACGGTACTTTTCTGCCTAAATGAAACAGCATCTCAATTGGTAGGACAGCTTAATAGTTATAGGATTCAGCTGATATGCACCCATAAGTATCTAGGTATCATGCTTGGTCAGCAGTTCATTGACATCTCTGCATTTAATTTGAAAGCTTTGTTGATCCATTGACAAGATTATATTACAAGATAGTCTAGACTTAATTTGTGCCTTTTAGCCAAGATTCCTGCTGTCTGGATGAGAACCCTTCCCAAGTTTTTGTTCCTAACAAAGTGCATTCCATGCTTGGACCAGCATCTACTAACTCTCAAGCCTTAGTGAATGCTGCTGTCCTATATTTAGGATGTCATACACCCTCGGTAGTGGAGAAAGAAAATGTGTGCATCTGAGGAGGACTTCCTGTGTCTGTGTATAATTGGCCAGATTGGGTTGATGGGATGTTAGTTTTTGGGAAGCCTGGATAAAATATGATATCGTGTTTTGAATTGATGTTTTTGCCCCTAAAGACAATGTCCAGCATTCACTATTGGATTGTGGCTCTAGTCATAATAACATTAAATGACTCTGGTGGCAATCTCTTCAACTGACTAATCTTTTCAGGGAGTTCATAGAAGTACTGTGTCTATGAAAGCTGCTTTAGCTGAGTTAGTATTTACCAGACCCATGCACAGGGAACTTAACCACTGACTTCTGTCACAGGCCTATACAACACTAGACAGCGAAAGCTAAACTCTCTTTGAAGCAGATGGACACAAGTAGGAAAGCCTTTTGGGAATGGAACTTACCATTGTGTAGGAGGCTCAAAGCAGTGGAACCCAGCCCATCCTCTGTATTTCATACGTTTAAAAAAAATGCACTTCTGCCTCCCCCACACACATACACATAATTCTGTGCAGGAAGGGAAATTAAACTTATTAGAGATGTGGTCAAGACAGTGTCAGCTACTGTCATATGCTGTGTACATGCCCACTTAGCTTGGCAGTATGGAACAGGGCCAGATCTGCTGCTGAGTTTGCATTAAGGAAATCACTATCTCTGAGGGCAGATCTTGCATTTTAGATTTAGGGTCTTCTCCTTTCTACAGCTGACTATACATGCTGTGTAAGATATTGACTGTTGCACATGCAAGTGGTTATTACATTGTTAATTTTTAAATTCTGGCAACATATCCTAGACTATATCACCTCTATTCTGTTCAAATATGTAAATAGATTATGTCTGCTCTCAGGAACTATCAGGAGTGCAGAGAGCTCAACTCATTTTGGTGTATTTGTTCTCTGCATGGTAATCTCTTATTAAGATCTATGGTATATTATTATCTGACAGACATGCTGTCGATCTATGTGGCAGCTAGCTGTTATAGTTCAGTAGGTTCTGTGCTTTCTTAAGAGTATATGGATGGAACATTGTAATTTATATGCATTAAATGTTATTCACAATAAAGTGATTTACAAAAAAAAAAAATCATTTATTTGTTATTAGGTAAGTACACTAGATACAAGGGCCTATAATATGGGCTAAACAGAGAATACTGCCTGTTTTAAATAGCTTGTTCAGAGTCACCAAGTGGGCAAATAGAAACTTGGGAAGTAAAATCCATGACTATATGATAAAAGCTGTAAGCAGCTCACGGATATAATATTCTACTTTGAACAGCTAAATGTTTTTCAAAAGTGAGCAAAGCTTTATTGTGCTTATTTTTATTTCCTCCCACTCTCTTTCCAAGATGTATAATTCTTTATTTCTTTCTTTCTTGGCTTACACACTAAAATGTTAAATAAATATTAAATAAAAAGAAGAAATAAATAAATAAATACATAATTTAATTAATTAATTAATTAATTAATTAATTAATTAATTAATTAATTAATCAATCACTCGATCAAACAGTTAAATAAACAAATACATTTCACTGGTAGCACTAGTTTTTTTTCTGCAGTTTTTTTTACAAATACTTTTAAAGTGCTGCAGTATTAAAAATTTGATAATCATAATGTTTGTCTGTATTTATTGAGTATCTAAATACTCAAACTAAAATAACAAGTATAAATAAAAAACCTTATTAAATGACTAGCACGTAAACAAATGTCAAGCCAATTTAAGATGCACCATGCATTATTCTGTGAAAATAATTATGGACATTTATTATAAAAGTCCATTTCTTAGAAAATGCTTGCATCCTTGGTCATTTAATGAGTGGCACTGATCATTCTAAGAATAAAATGCATTCATCACTCAAAATATCTATTTCCATACACAGTGCAGTCTCAAGGGCTTCTTCAGGCTGCGTTGTTGCGTCTAGCCCTTAATTATGATCATATTGTGCCTTAATGGAAAGTCATGTAAAATAAATGTATCTGTTGTGCACAGTGTTTTTTTTTTCCATTTCACAGACTCTGTACAGTGTGCCTAAATTTGGAAAGCACTTGTATGTTTTCTTTCTTGTAAATACTCCCAAACTGATTTTATCATCTCAGTCTCTCTCTCTCTCACTCTCTGCCTATGCGCCTGTGTGTCTGTGCAAGTGTGTGTGTGTGTGTGTGTGTGTGTGTGTGTGTGTGTGTACAGATGGCTAAATATACAGATACATAGACAGAGAGATACAGATATATATCAACTATTATCTAATACATACATACATATATATATATATATATATATATATATATATATATAATATATATCATACAATATATATTATACACACATATGCATACACACACACACACACACACACACACACACACACACACACACACACACACACACATACACACACACACACATATGTATATATGGATTCACTTTATAATTTCAAAATACTGAAATATCGAATTTCAGTATCTCGAGACTATAAAGCCAAAAACTCAGAATCAGAAACCTGAAAATCAAAATTGCGAAATTCAAA
The DNA here is from genome assembly GCF_019279795.1 of Protopterus annectens. Lineage (NCBI taxonomy): Eukaryota > Metazoa > Chordata > Ceratodontiformes > Protopteridae > Protopterus > Protopterus annectens. The sequence continues at coordinate 1,903,500,168 of NC_056741.1, forward strand.
ACCCCAAACGTCAACTAAACATTACACCATACATATAAATACAAATACACCTACCTCTCAACACTACAACAAAGCAAAACAACACACATGAACACAGCAAAACAAACACACACACCTACCCTTCCTATATGCAAGGTGGCAAATCCCCCTGCACCCCCATATGGGGGGCTGCACCCCCCCAAACCCACACTATTTATATATACTAACTCCAAGGTTGCACTGAACACTGAAAGACAGAAAACCCACCACCACACATTCTACACCCCCCTTGCACAAACACATGTCACATACATATAAACATCACCACTCTCAACATTGACACACTCACACTCTTACCAACCTACCCTAACTCACACCTAAAACTCCCCAAAACACTCACAAACACACAAACCCTCCCCCAAACCCTTAAAAACATAACACTTACCTAATGTGCCATCGGTACAGCGGGTTCGACATTTCCGGGTTCAATATCCTGCAGTTTCACGCAAATGCAGATTTGGCAATTTGGTCTCGAGATACTGAAATTCGACATTTCAGTATTTCGAGATTCCAAAGTGAACCTGTATATATATATATATATATATATATATATATATATATATATATATATATATATATATATATATATATATATATATATATATATATATATATATCTATAAATATTTATTTTTTTATTTTAATTTACATTTGTTTACTGGGATAGTCCAACTGGATTCAGGTCCATTTTCAGCAGAGGCTCGGGGAGAAAAGCTCCACATTGAGATAACAAAATTATGTAATAAGAAAAAAAATAAAGTAAAAAAATCATAATATGCTAATAAGCAAAAAACAAGAAAATATATATACAGAGATAATGTAAGTTAACATAGATATAGATAAATATTAGATATACATATATATATAGATCTAGATATATATTGAGAGACAGATTTTATATATATATATATATATATATATATATATATATATATATATATATATATATATATACCTTTATAGATATATTGATTTATCTAGCTATCCATCTCTCTCTCTCTCTAACTCTTATATGTAAACGGAATTTCAGCAAAACACCCAAATATTGACATTCACAAAGTCGACCAAAAAACTTCAACTAATGCCGAGATGTTAACATAAGTGTGCCAAGCACCAATCTTGGCACATGCAGAATGTAAATTTAAGAAAGAAAATAGCATTATATAAAACATAATTCTACAATAGGGTGGCTTACTCCCCCATGTGGCCCTCACACCCCCTGCTAATTATACTAACTCCATGACCCCATAATGTCAGGGAAAGGACATATTTCCCAACAACGAGAATTGTGCAGTCTCACACACCTGTCAACCATTTGTGTAGTTGACCAAAGGCAGTATTGATGTAAATCAGTACACACACATGCAATACACAACACACACACGCACACACGGAAACACTTTATAACCTCGAATTACTGAAATGTCGAATTTCAGTATCTCGAGACTATAAAGCCGAATGTTAAAAATAGTGAAAGGTCATAATCGCGAACTCGAATATATGTCGAATTCGCGGTTATGACCTTACGCTGTGTAATGTCCAAGATTGTGTTTTGATAGTGCACGGTGCCATGTGTGGATATAGATGTTATGTCAGGTAAGTGTTTTCTAAGGGTTTTGAGTGGGAGTTAGAGTGTGTGTGAGTGTGCTGATGTGTTTGATGTGTGTGTGAGGGGTCGGAGAATGTGCATGTGTGAGTTGGCTTTTGTTTTGTGTTTGTGCGATCTTGGAGATAGTATATATAAGTAGGGGGTGGGTGGGGGGCACAGCCCCCCATGTGGGGGGTGCAGGGGGGCTTGCTTCCTGCTTATGTGTGTATGAGTTGTGTATGTGTGTAGTTTTGTTTGTTTATGTTGTGATGTGGCTGTTGTGGTGTATGTGTGGTATAGTGTGTGCGTTTTTTTCGGTGTTGTGAATTTCGCGTTTTTTTTGTGTTGGTGTTTTGTGGATTCGGTTTTATAGTCTCGAGATACTGAAATTCGATATTTCAGTATTTTGAGGTTATAAAGTGAATCCGTACACACACACACACGCACACACACACACACACACACACACACACACACACACACACACACACACACACAAACAGACACATTTTCAAAGGTTCTGTTTATGAAACCTAAAAGCATATTTCAACTTGCTTCTATTCATGCAAACTGCAGATAGCATTAGTGCCATGAAACATTTCTATTTACTCTGTTGAACAGATTCACTTTTTATTGGAACAGCTGCAAGGTGTGTCTCGCTCTCTTTTCTTTCAGAAGAAAACAAAGATGTTCACAAAAAACTACTTTAAACATGTCATAGAAGTAATGTTCTGTACAGAGTCAGAAGCTGAATAGAAAGAGGACTGTTACTGTGTAATGGGAATGTTGTTATTATCTATTGGGCCAAAGGCACTGACGTCACATTGAAATGTCAGTTTCCAGTATGAACAGCAGAAGAATAGTGTAGGGATAAATATACACTATGGCTTTTGTTTTCATTAAGGAATTCTAGTGTCATCATGTGAACCTCACGGGAAATGAGTAACTGGTCTCTGAAGTCCTCACAAGCTAAAAGACAGCAGTGCAGCTGAACTGTGAATAATTCTATTTTACATTTGATGATGTAATACATAAGTTTCTAGCACAGTGTGTTCTTACACAAGTGTGTGTGTATTTGTGTGGTTGCATGTATGTGTGTGGACAGGTGTTACACATGGGCGTGTGTGTACATGTGTCTGGTGTATATGTTAATATATGTGCATGTACATGTGCTTGCATTTTCTGTGCTAAATGAGCATTACTTCTTCTTTCAGCTTTTCCTGGTCAGGGGTCACCACAGCAGCTCACCTGTCTGCTCATGATTGGCAGTGGAGTTTTTATAGTGTCAGGTTGCCAGCCTGATGCCCAACCTTCCACTGTAGGCACACACATGCACACACTCACACCTAGGAGCAATTTAGAGTGTCCAATCCACCTACAGCATGTCTTTGGGAGGAAACTGGAGCACCAGGAGGAAACCCACGTGACCACAGGGAGGACATGCAGACTGTGCACAGAAGGCACCCCAGCCAAGGATTGAACCGGAGAACCTCTTGCACTGAGGTACAACTCTAACCGCTGCACCACAGCGGCCGCCCCTAAATGAGCATTACTGCTTGCCAGGAATACCTACATTACACCTCAGGGTTTGCAGTTTAGAAGTCTAGCAACATTTATTTTACTAAAATTATATTTCCCTTGTACCATCAGTTAGCCTATGACCTTAAACATACCACATTTTTTGCTGACTAAGTCCGGTATTATGGAACTATGGGATATTATATGAAAGCTTACTGAACTCACATGCACTAAGGACCCTTTGAAGCTAGATAATTATTAGGTCACACAGCTGTTTTGTTATGAATTTCCTTGTGTAATATACAAGAAAAAAGTAAAGTTTAATGATTAAGAAACTATATTTTACTGGATACAGATATGCACTTTTTCAATAAGGGATAAGCATAATTCCTGAATATATTTTCTAAGTTAATATGTGATGGCCATACTTTTTTATGTCTGTGTAACTGATCAAAATATTTTAATTCAAATATTACAAATATTCTAAGAAAAAAAAACTTTTATTATGTATGACAGTGAAAAAGATTTTTGTTTATGGTGTATGGGGTGAACTTCACTCTGATGACTGTTCCCATATATGGGTTTGTTAGTCTAACTGTTATTCCCAGCCCTTGGCTGTTAGTTTACAGAATGTGTCTGATTTTGCCTTATATTTTTGTGCCATTCCTCAATTTTTTTGACTTTTTTGTAAATCTGTGAAGTTGCAATTAATAATGCAAGATGGTAGAGTTTCATACTTCTTATTCTTCAGAAAATGGACACAGCCACACAACAGGCTATCCTAATACAATATACAGATTCCACCCTCATTTGCACATCTGACAACATGGCACACCTCCAAAAAATTACTCAGGAAGCTTTAGAAGCTACTGAAATATGGCTTTGTAAGTCACAACCTCTTGCACTGAGGTACAACTCAATTAAATTGCCCCTAGGTGTGAGGCTTTCTTTAGTTATGTTAGGAACCTGGGTGGTAATTCCCAGATATGCTCAGAATTGGTCCAAAATGACAAAAAAATACACTGAACCCACAGACATTGCCAACATCCTTGCTGACAGGTTCAGTGCAAACTTCTCCCCCCCCCCCCACCAAAAGGGCAAATATCTATCCCAGCAGAGTACTGCCACCCTGACATCTCAGATGCTCAGGTAAGAGCCGCCCTCTCCAAAGCAAAAAACACAGCATCAATGGGACCAGACGGTGTCCCGGGCTGCGTCCTACATGAACTCCAAGAAGAGCTAAACCCAAACATAAAACTACTGTTCAGTCTCAGCCTTACTACAGGATATGTGCCCAAAGAGTGGCGTACAGCAACAGTGGTCCCTCTCCATAAAGGTGGTGCCTCAACAGATCCTGGAAACTATCGCCCCATAAGCCTGACTAGCTTGGTCTGCAAAGCTATGGAAAGGATCATCATGGACCTCATAAATAAAGATATTGGGGACCTACAGACACTGGATCCTACCCAGCTCGGCTTTGTTAAGGGCAGATCCTGCCTCTTAAACCTGGTTGATTTCTTTGAAACAGTCACCAAGACCATTGACGAGGGGAAGGTGGTCCACACAGCCTACCTGGACCTCGCAAAAGCCCTCGATACAATACCCCACTCGGGCATTATAGATAAGCTCACCAGCTTAAATATAAACCCCTATGTCACTAGATGGATTGCAAATTGGCTCAAGGACAGAACCCACATGGTTAGAATTGCTGGAGCCATGTCAGACTCCAAACCAGTTACAAGTGGTGTCCCACAAGGCTCAGTCCTGGGACCTCTCTTGTTCGGTATATATTTCTCGGAGGTACAGGCCAACACGGAAGGACTGCGGCTGACCAGATTCGCAGATTACTGCAAACTGGGCGCCATAATCGACTCTCCAGCCGACACAAGCATCCTCCAAAAGGGCCTCATAGAAACAGACAACTGGTGCCAGAGCCATGGCCTCAACCTAAATGCCAAAAAGTGTATAGTCATCCCCTTTGGCAAAAACAAAGTGCCCACAAATTACCACATAGGTGGTAATCCACTAAGTACAGAAGACGTAATTAGGGACCTGGGGACCCAAGTTGATAGCAATCTCTCATTTGACAACCACGTGGCCAAAGTGATTAGAAAAACATTTTATATAGCCCACCTAATCATGAAGGGATTCACATCTAGATCAGGGGAGGTCATCGTGCCTCTTTACTCATCCCTCATCAGGCCCATAATTGAGTACAATGCCCCTTTTGGGATGTACCTTACCAGACACCTGCAGCAACTGGAAAGACCCCAAAAGTACCTCACCAAGAGGATCAAAGGGCTCAAACAGATGCCATATGCTGCCCGGTTAAAGAAACTCCAGCTCTACTCAGTGGCATACCGCCTGTTCAGAGGCGATCTGTGCCTGACGTATAAAGCCATGTCCAACCCGGAATTAATGGACATGCTGCACCTCAGAAAATCCAAATCCCATCGAGCTACGTGCTCGAGAGACTTAAACCTCAGCACTAAAATAAATAGGACATGCTGGAGGGACAGATTCATAACCCAGAGGCTCCCTTCACTCTGGAATAAAATCCCAGTCCAGGTTAGGCAGAGTCCCTCATTGACTCTCTTCAAGAGGAATCTTGATGAGTGGATGGGAGATCGTAGGTTTACCCCATGTATCACGTTACTGTTAGGCAGAGGCACAGTATACTAACCTCGAAAAAGGGCATAGCAAAATAAATTTAAAATGCGTGGTGAAAGCCAAACACATTCTGGCTAGGCTTATAAATGCCCTAGGGCAGATAGCCTAGTATGAACCTATGAACCTATAAACTCATGAACAACTCATGCTTAACCCAATACAGACCAAACTACTACACTTTTCCCCAAATTCCTGTCTCATTAAAAAACAAAATTTAAAGTCCTCTCTCATTAATAGAACCACTGAAGTCCCACATTCATCGCAAATTATTATGGGTAATTGATGATGATAATCTTACATTCGACCTGCATGTACAAAACGGCATAAGAAAAACTCATTAAAAACAACTAAGGATGCTTTCCAGAGTCAGATACATTCTCACTGATGCAACTGAAACTACACTTGCCACTACTTAGCTCCTCTCTACACTTTTTTATGGTGATTCCATCCTTACTAACCTTCAGGCTTCACAAAAATTAAAACTTGAACAATGCTATAACAAAGTTGTTAAATTTGCAGAAAATACCCCTATCAGAACCCATTAATTTATAGCACAGAAAATCCTAATTGGTTAGAACTGCCTTATCAACTAACATACACAACTTCTTACCACCTATAAAATTATCCATCGTCCATCTGCCTTTCCAGCACTAAAAAACACTCTACACAACTATGTTCCCACATGGACAATGCAATCCAGTGACCAAAAGCTCCTGCCTGTCTACAAACCTATACAATCTGCATTGTCTGTACTCATGCAATGTTGCTAAGGCCTGGAACTCCTTATCTGTATCCATTAGGTCAATTCCCTCTCTCTCATCTTTCAAAACAACTCTGAAAGACTTCTTAGCTCAAATCTGGCTCTGCTTGGCCTCAAACCCAGGATAAACTATATCCCTAAATGTGAATCTTTTCATTCCTTATACCTCCTTATTCTCTCTTCTTCGCTTACTTCCTTACTGCTATCCAATTCTCTTCCCTGAGTTTCTCTCTAAATATACCATAAGCCTGTTTTACCCCTCTCTTCATATTGCAATTCCTGTTTGTACCGCACTCACTTACCTTTAATTTCTCTACAAACTGTCTAAAATTTCTCTAAATAGTAAATGATTGTCATATATCATATATTGATTCTTAACCAATGTTTTATATTATCCGTGGGATTTAATAAACTCCATGTTGACTTTGTGCAAAGCTTACATGGAGTTTACATTGTGTGCAGGGTGATGTGTAGCAAGCATCAGCACTCTTGCATATTCATGTCATAAACCGCATTTAAATGTAAATAAGTAAGGTTTTGTTCCTGGCCAGGAAACTATGTAAGTGAACACGGATAGCACTCCTGTTTAAATCAGATCACTGACCATCCACAGTTTTCTGTGGAATGCCACAATGATCACCAGGACTTCACAGACAGCTCTCAATCTCTTAATGCAAGACATCTGGACAAAGACCAACATAATGAGGGGCAATGACCTAGAAACTGGGAAATATTTGACATATTTGCCATGTAGAAATGTGCTAGAATAACCAGAGGTTTGTGTTAAGATACATGTTCTGAAGGATTTGAAGTAGGAAACTCAAATGTATTTAATATGGAGTGAAATGATCTCAGTGATATGGCAGAAAATCACAAATTTGATAAGGAACACATCTTAACATTCTGTAAAAATCTGGGAAGTTGAGAGGTATGATATGGCCCAAACACAGTACAGTATAGTGTATCTACAGTACAGAATATTATGAAATCCCATTCCTGGCATTCTGTACTGAAGTTGAGTAAATGATCTGTAACAGTACATGGACTGCCATGTAAAATAAATGCTCAGGGGAAGTGTGTGCATTAAATAGGAACACACAGATGAATTGTAGGAATGAACACAGGGAGAGAGGACAGGTGCAACAACCTAATGTACAGCAGATGAGGGTATATCAATGGAAGATGGTTGTAGCGGCAACATCAATCCCATATAAATATGGTGCAGAAGGCGCTGCACAGTTAAAATGTGTAATATATGAACACACAAGGTGACATAATGGGGAGGATGTCTGTGCGAGATAAGCATCCTTACATGAATAATGTGGATAAAAACCACAAAGGCAAGGGTAATTTCCAAAACTTTATGTTAGCGCTTTCGTTCAGTTTTCATATGTGAACTTCTTCAGACAAAATTCAAAATCAAAATGCACAAGTTAAATACTTTTGGTCAATCATGACATCATAAAAGTAATTAAAGTCTTAAAGTCATACACCCTCTCAAACAGGCTAAAAGGCAGATGATAACAGTATATAAAAATGTATAACAACAATATATATAATAATAAAATTCAATGATCTACTACTAAAGAATTCTAAAATAAGAGGTCAATCACCTCTCAAGAGATTCAAGTTTCAAAATACATTTTAGGCAACACTGATCATTAAGACCTGGATATGTATATGCATTCAGCCTCAATTACCAGGCCATTTCTTTTTCTTCCAATCTCAAGGACCAAGGTCCACCTCTAACGTCTTTAGTAACTTCTTCAAAAACTAAGTAGTGGAAGTGGTGGCCATGATTCTCAATAACATGTTTCGCCAAAGCACTAGTACAAATGTGTTTGCTGATATTGTACTGATGCTCATACATTCTTTGCTTAAAATGACGTTCCATTTTACCAACATAAAAACATTGGCATGCTTGGCAAATAGTGAGGTACACAACACCACAGCTGTTACAATTACATTTTCCGTAAATGTCATAAGTACAGTTGTTAATACAAATTCTACTAGTCACTTCCACATATTTGTATAAATTACATCTTTGTCCAGAATGTCCAGAAATTCAATGCTATCATCGTAGTGAGCTGACTTGGTGTTGTACTCAGCTGTTGAATACCATGCCACAGGCTTCTTGAGTCTTTCGGTTCCTCAAAGCATCCCGGTATCCTCTTTCCAAACTCCCTCTTGGCTTCCTTGATACCCTGTTTTAGATTAGCCCTTACCACATTAAGACCCTTCTTATCCTTTGTCCTGAAAACAGTGTTTCTTGCCTTCAGCAACTTGTACACTTTGCTGTTTAGCCATGGTTTTTGGTTGGCTCTTACTTTAATATTTTTGATGTTCATTACATCCTCCATGCATTTGGACATATAAGCCATAGTTGTCTCACTATATTCATCTATAGTCAACAGATTGTTCACTGTGGCTACCTCCCTGAAGACATCCCAGTTTGCGGTTTCAAAGCAGTCCCTGAGACTTTCCATGGCGCCATCATGCCAGACCCTAATTTGTTTCACAGTGAGCTTATTTCTAATCAAGAAAGGTTTGTAAGCTAGTATTAGTTTTATGGAGATGTGATCAGAGCCACCCAGGTTTGGTTGTTGTACAGCTCTGTATACCCCTTTTATGTTAGTATAAGCCTTGTCCAGAGTATTTGCTCCCCTTGTGGGAAAATCCACAATTTGGTAGTAACTGGGTAGCACCTCCCTGAGATCTGCTTTGTTGAAGTCACCACTTGTCATAAATACATAGTCAGAATTCTTGCATTGCAGCTCACATATAGTATTATACAGTATACTCAGTGCTTCAGTGATGTTAGCACTCGGAGGTATATATACAGCTGTTACACAGACACCATTTAGTTTTCTGGGCATTTCAGTATCAGAAATTCCAGATTTACAGAGCAATGTTCATTCACAATGTTACTATTTTTGCGCCAGCTATCATTCACAAAAATGCACACTCTGCCTCCCTGTCACTAATCCTGTTATTTAGCCAAGTCTCTGTAAAGATTCACAGACAAGAATGTCTCACCTTGTTTGTGGTGTTGAGCTCAAGCCTGAGAAAGTCCATCACAACAACATACAGATATCACCAAATGTAACCCTGCTCCTCCTTCTAACTCTTACCCCTTCCCCATATCATTATTAGCTCATTTGGGCTAATATTTCCATAACTGTCAAAAACAAAACTGGGGATAGCAGACATTCTTCCCTGACACTTCTGCCTAAATTAACTGTTTCTGCTTTATGCCCACTGATCCAAATCCTCCCTCCTACCCAATCTTATAATAGCTACTAGTGCTGCTAAATCCTTGTGCCATAGGCAATAACAAGAGGCAAAAGGGTCTAAATTTAGACAATTCTGAAAATAAATAAAGTAGACTGCACGAACACTAGCTAATTCCCCATCATCCAAGACTAATTTATTATCCTCAAGCCATTCAACATTCACTAATGACTTTAGTCAATATCAACAGTCCTCCCTAAATGACATTATAAATAGCTTTCCAACTCATTGTGTACAGTATCAGGCTTCCTTCTCCACATTGTATTGTCCACCTCTCTCAAATAACAGACAATCAGATTAAATTCATGAAATTAAAGCTTAACAGTTAGGTGCCAAATTCTCCAAGCTACATCCTTCGTTCATACATCTCAGCCTCTTAGAGCAAGGAACCTGGAGAAAGCTATAAATAATGTAGGGACAAAGACCCAAAATAGGGACACTTTTTAAATATTGCTCTTACAAGCTTAAAAAGTTGGTAGAATAACAGGTGTTGCATTAGCATGAATTTTCTGAAGAGTATGAAGTCTGAAATAAAATGTCTATCTTTATTTTCTGACTTCAACCCTCAATAATTTGCCAACGATTTGGCAGAAAACCACACTTTTATGAGAAAAAGACCAAAAATATGAGGCAAAAATCTGGACATTCTGTGAAAATCTGGGCAGTTGAGAAGTATGCCTTCATTCCTATGGCTAGCTGCTGAAAAAGGTTACAAGATGCCTCAGTCAGGTTTGAACCTCCCTTTCTTGCCCTTGCTTATGTCCCATCAGCATTACAACATTCTTTCAAAATCGCACTCCTCAAAACAATATCAACTAAGGACTTCAAAGTGACATATCTCTAACTTGTGGTCCATCACTAAGATATTCAGCAAGCTTCTGTGCAATTACTAAATCATATCAACTTTCATGAATTACTTTATGGTGCAAAGCATGGCTTTTGCAATGCATTTAATACTTTTACAGCCCTTATAATTGCTACATACATTATGTATCGTACCCTCAATGAAAATCAGATTGCAATTTCACTCTTTGTACATATGACTCGGGCCTTTGAAACTGCCAACCATATTATACTATCCTACTCAACAAACTACAGATACTCAACTTTTGTGACAATACCATTCAATGGCATTAAAAGTTATCAACAAAATAAATCCCTCAAAGATTATTACATCTTCCTCTCCTCAGCAGGTATACTTAACAAAGGAGTGCAGCAAGGGTCAGTGTTAGGCCCTTTTCTCTTCTAGCCCTTTAACAACCTACCACTGGATTTGGCAAAACTGAAACGTATTATGTATGCTGAAGACATACATATTTTGCAATCCAGGACTTCCCACACTGATCTGCAAAATAAGTTGATGAATAATTTCACTCAGTTTTGGAAGTTGCCCATGCCCAACAAGCTCTCATCAGCCCCAGGCAAACTAAGGTCATGGTCTCTACAACTGAGAAACTGCCTGTTACCCCCTCCCCCACCCATTCCCATAAGGGAATAATGTCTCCAGAGTCACAAAACAGAAATGCCCACGTCTAATACTTGACTCAACTTTTTCCTTCTAACCACATACTGATATAACTAATAAATTACAATCTCAGCTGAAACTGTCTTTTAAAATTAGTCAAGTCCTCTTCCCTATCACCTAATCTGCCTTTGCCAAACCTGTATTATTACCTAAATTAGAATATGATCTCCCATTTCTTGTTCTGTAGACTGATTATAGCACTCATTGTTTACAAACAGTGGAAAACAAAATCTGTAGATTTATTTTTCTTGCTGACCCCTTACTCTATCACTGCAAGTTGTTTGAAAACAAACAAATGGCTTTCTGTTTCCAAAACAGCAACAAGTCTACTAAATGCTCTTATTTCCCCCCACTAAAAGTGAAACTGCCTATCTAGGACAGCATTTATGATCACAGGCATTAGGGGAAAGAGCCTTCTCTAAACTTGAAACAGCAACCTTGAACCAACTGCATGTTAAAAAAAACAGGAAACCTTCAAAGTCTTTAAGGATGTTTTTAAAGAACATCTCCATACTGAATCTAATCTGTGACGCCTATCATGGAAATGGTTAATAGTCATATTTCAACTCTCTCTTGCTCAAATATTTGCTATGAAGTAAGTTTTTGTATTTACATGAATTTATGGTTAGCTGATACTACTTTGTATGTATTTAAGCCAAGTGCACTGCATTTAAACCTGCCTGTTTTCTGTATACTTAGTTATTTTATTTCTGAGTATGCACCATATAATAACTGTGTAAACTGTTCCATAAGCCCAGGCTGTGGCTGTAAAGGATCAACAGGCTAGCTCACTTACCCAATTACCACATAGCTATAAATAAATAAGTCCGGTGTTTTACAATATTATTTGGGCTTACTTGGCATATCTGTTGATAAATATTGTCCTTCCATCTTGATAGCTCATTGCTCCTCTGTGGTCAGACCAAGACTAATTATTGCAATCATAAAATAAAATAACTAACCCTAACTTCACAGATTCCTACACTCTCCCTTTTTTTAAGGAAAAGTGGTTCTAATTGCTATACCAGATATGAACTCACCCAACATGTTAAATGGCTAGGGACGTACGTACTACACTCCTTTTCTAAGCAAGTGTCTCCTCTGAAAATCCACTTATATTGATAAAACTAAAGGGACTCATGCCGCTCTTTGGTAATATAAGTTAAACCTGGGTACTGAATTAAATTCACCTATCCACGTGCTATGGGAAGACGCATGCTATTATCTTTTTAAGTAGTATCTTCCTGGTCAGGAATCCACAGAGGTTGCTGATTGTTTCTGTTCAGTTCTGTCAGGGGTGTAACCTTGAAGAACTCGACTGTGTTACATGTGAATTAACCATCCCACATCTCCACCCACTCTGTATCATTTCTATTACAGCTATAGGCTGACACCTACCAGCCAATCAGATTCAAGCTCCAATATTTAGTGAATAAAGTAGCAACCCATATCCTAAATCAACCAGTCCAAATCCCACAATACCTCATCTTCCATCATTTCTTTTTGTACTGTCACCCTTCAACCAACTGAAGTTGCACTGTAAGTTTTGGCTATGAATTTGCCATGCTACATTCAATTCTCACTTCTGTCACACCCTAATGCCATTCTATCTTATTACCTCACAGAGACTATAAACACTTTACCCGTCATCCTACCAACTAACCACACAGCAATCAATCATGTTCAGAGCAGACCACAAGTGGACAGCTATAACCCAGATGGTAGCAGGGCTGCAAGTAGCCAAGCTAGTTCAGCCACAATTATCCAAACAGCACCTGTCAAATTAAAAATTGTACACCCCCTTTCACTCCTCCCTCCTTACCCTAGTATTTCTAGGTGGTAGCTTGATTTTGAATAGAATTACTTGGTATTTCTCTAATTTATCTCTTATTATTTAATCTCATCTCACATTTTAATCTACATCCTATTATTTAATTTCCTCTCACATATTCTGGCTGCAAAGAAAGGCTGCAGTACATATTCTACTAAAGCTTATCTCTCCTAAGTGACACTACCACAGCCCTGACAGCAGAAATTTTATTTTTAGTTAGGAAGGACATGGGTACCTTAATCCATTTAGTTATATTGCTTCATATAGCATAAAATATATTGCCCCTGGAAGGCATATATACACTCTGTATACCCTTTAATTTCAGTCTCCATATATATATATATATATATATATATATATATATATATATATATATATATTTCTTTTTCATCCATTCCCAAAAGACTACATCCATTTTATGATTTAGCAGTTACTTTGTCATCTCTACTTCCTTTCTTTTACTTTCACAACACTTGCACTATATTCTCTAAAAAAACTCCCTTACTTTTTTGATATATTACTCCTAGGAAGTAGGCAATATATACCTTACATCACTAATCCATATATGCGCCCTTTATGTACTGTCTCTACCTCTGTCCTTTTACATTCCACATCCTTGATATGACTTGTGCTGTATTCTTTCTAAAACCTACCATCCATTTAATACTGCATAAATTATCCAGTGTCATACTCGTTTAATGTCTGTCATCATTTAATATCTTGTATCCCTTCTTTTAGCACAGTTTTACCTCATTCTATTTCCTTCATTTTACTCATTTTTATCCCATCATTTCACCCTTTAAAACTCCTTGCTCTTTATATCATGTATAATAATAGTTTGGCACTCGACCCAATCATAATCACAATATTACTAGTGACCTGCATTACCATTTCTTGCACTCTACCCATAGACCAAATCTTTTTCTCTCTCACACATCCATTCATACTTCTAGACTTTACCATCCATTTACTTTAACTCCTCCATATTGCCAGGCACTCAGTAGCATACATAAACAGAAAACAGACAGCAGTTCTTAATATAGATGGTAACGCAAACAAAATACCACCCTCTAAATAAAATAAAAAAATCCCTGTATTGCAAATTTTATTTGCAAAGTTTACTACATAATTCTTCATTTACTTAAATCAATGAATATTCACCTAATCTGAGGCAACCATTCTCAAGCAACAACTCAAAACACCATCCATCCCATAGATATAAGGACCTTAAAATTGCCTGCCTCAGCGTCAACACTATCAACAACAAATGGTCACTCTTAAAGTCTTGCCTAGCATAAGAGCAACCTAATATAGTTGCACTTATGGAGGCATGGTTAAAATATGGCTTTTGCCACTCTACAACATTGTTTTCAATGTAGCTCAATACCAGTTCTAGGGCCAGAGAAGGAAGAGGGAATGAAATACTTGTTAACAGTAATTTCTCCCTAATCACTCTTAGCTCCTTAAAAGCTACTTCTCATAACAACAGGAGCCCTAAATGGGTTCTAAACACTTTAAGTCTGGTAAACTGTACTCATCTACATATTTTCCTCTGTTTATATAACCCTTTACTCATATCATTCATACAAAATAACTTCAAAGATTTCTTTCCTTTGCGTATCTCCAAAAACTGTATTACTCTAGGTGATTTTAACATTAATGAATAAGGCTAAAAAACACACCAACTGAGCCCTTCACTCATTAGACCTGCAGTAAATAGTTAAAGATAAAGTAAGCCCTAATCAGTACACCGGCAATGATTCTATATTAGACCTGATCATTACCAAAAGCAAAGATGGCTGCATGGTGAAGTTCTCCCAATTAGTCTTAATGACCACAGCCATGTGATCTCCCTCAGTGGTCCTTTAAGACATATCAGAAACCACTACAAATCAAATTAGGAAAAATTTCCTCAGATTCCAAAACTACAGCACTACTGAATATTCTTATGTCTGTTGACTAGTTGCCTACTTTGCTAACAACCCTAAAGAAGTGCTGACATTTTTCACTAAAGTACTGTACTGCGGTGGTGGTGCTGCAGTAGCGTTGTCACCTCACAGTAAGACGTTGTCCCATTCGACTCAGCTAGAGCGTCTTCTGTGTGGAGACATGCGTGAATGGGCGTACCTTTGTTGAAGGTTGTGCGTCAGAGCTGGCAACTCGGCACGTAAAAATCTGCTGCCAATCATTAGCGGACCAGAGTTCCGCTGTGGTGACCCCTAACCGGGAAAAGCCGAAAGACGCAACAACTATCTGTTATGCAAATCTCTCTCTTCTACATCACTGGAAGGCAGCTGAGGGGCCAGCATTATCACTGGCTTAACCCCGACATAAGGAAATTATTAAATGAAAGAGACAGCTGATAAAAGGTCTGGAAACAGGAGGCAAGCAACAAGCTTTTGCACCAAAACTGCTTAAAATATGAAAATAAACCAGGATAGTTTGTAACTCTGTTAGGTCACCTATCTTAGAAATGAGGTCTCCAAAAATGATTTGGAAATCAATAAAGCAGCTAATGGAGCAAATCATACATATAACACAGTATACTCATAAAGCAGTAATGCGGATTTGTCATTCACAGAAATCTATAGAAATGTTCTTCTCGGTACTATCTAAACCTTAATTAAATCTGTCCAAGATCAAAGCAGCCCAATGGAAAGATCTTCCACTTAGACTCTTTACATCCTAGTCCAACATTCTACTTTAAAAGAATAACAAACAAAGTCTTCTTTTTAAATTAGATGCAAATTCTGTAGCAAAATTCATGATCTTATACTGTACTTTCCTAAAAATAACAGCAAAACTGATCATCAGATCGTTGACATGTATCTGTAATCTATGACTCAACTCCACTAATTCCCCAAGTTTATTTAAACAAGCTGTTGTGATCATTTTAAGAAAAGTTCTCATAATCAAGACCTGTAGGGATTTGAGAACCATATATAACCTCAACCCGCTAGTCAAAATATTAAATAAATAAATAAATAAATAAATAAATAAATAAATAAATAAAATGGTTATGGTCTACTATGTGATTAACATTGTGAGCTCCATAATGCTTTTAGCACACTGATGCTACTATACACAGTTACTAAGAACATTTAGTGTAATATGAATGATGGGCTTCTTACAGGAGGTTACTTCATAGATGTGACTAGGGTCTTTGAGACAGTTAAGCATTACTTGTTTAACTTTCCCATGTTTAATATCAGAACAAATAGAGTTAAATGGGTTAAAATTTATCTTGAGGGCAGAAGCTTGAAACTTTACTGAAATAACAACTTTGCTGTTTCTGGAATCTTCAGTACATATATGTTCATAGGTAAATACTGGGTATGTTGTCCTTGTGGGCCATTTCAAGCCTAGCCAATTTTCCATTCAGAGGTGAAAATCAAACCCTGCATCTTGTGTTTTTGAGGTAAAGACCTTAATCATTATACCTACCCCCAACCCCAAATTATTTGTCAGAAGTGAGATGTCATTATGGGCATTGTAAGGCTCTGTTCATGGCCCCATAATCTTTTCCTCACCATTATAATTACCCCAACCCCAAATTATTTATCAGAAGTGAAATGTCATTACAGGCATTGCAAGGCTCTGTTCATGGCCCCATAATCTTTTTCTCATTCATAAATTATCTCATTCTAGCTCTTTCCCAGATAGACACAGTTAGGTATGTCAATGACTTTTTCTCCTCAATCCAACCAGACATTGTTGTAATTACAGCAAAATACATAAGAAAAAAATCCTTTCATTCTGCAGCTGGGCAAATAACAAACCAAAAATAAATCACAACAAATCTAATATTACTGTATGTTGTTTTGCTAATAATGGATACTTTTGACAATGCAATATTTTTTTTTGTCACTCAACAGACGTACTCGAGTATTATGCTTGATCTGACATTGTCATATTCAGTACGCACTGATACCAAAACAAACATGGTTCTAGCACAATTAAAACTCTGTACAAGATTACCTCATCTTCCTACCTCAAGAGCTTGATAATATATTGCCAAAAATGTGCAAACTCATAAACTCAGATAAGGACCACTTCTCCTCACCCTGCAGATTAGCAGCCCCACACCCCAAAACTCCAAGCAGCACAAACAAAATCTGTCATATTGTATTCTCTACTAGCAAGTTCCCATGTCATTGTGACTTATTTAAACATTTCCACTGGCTACCAATACAAACCAGAGTACAATTGATGATTTGTACACTCATTTTTAAAATACTCTCCCTTAACCACTGCCCTTCACTGAAATAAAACTTATTAGCAACAGACCCATCTTATGCTCTCTGAAACAACCAAGACAAGGCTGACCACCATAAGGCCTTGTTTACTTCCATTATAGAGGAAAGGGCTATTACAAAAATTGCCCCAGCAACCTGGAAATAATTTGTTTGTGAGGTAAGGTCATAGGTCTCTTCACATGACTTCAAAACAAAACTGAAAGGACATACAAAATGAAACAGCCTGTCATTGTTTCAGAGTTGCAGGTTAACTTACCATGCATTAACCACTGACTACTCCTTCTTATTTCTCATTGAGAATTAATAATGCCAAATCCAGTGTGGCAAATACAATCTGTCCATGTTGAAAATAATACATTATTTTGCTGGTTTTCACTCTAACAAATACATACGAGTACACAAATATAATATTGACGTGCTATAATTCTATTGTATATTAATACATATTGTCATCCTACTGTGTTTATTTTACTTGAATTTATTAATCAGGTTACAGCACTGATAAAAACTGACCAGTTTTGATCTCAGTAAGGAATACCACTGTATAACTGTCATATTTCTGTTTTTATGTTCTTCTTTGCTTCTTGGCAGGAGCTCAAGCCATGTCTGAGAAGGGACTTTGCACCATACCTCCTACCTTGTTATCAGACTTCAATAAATAATTAAATGAACAAATAAATAAAATAATGTTAAAATATCAGGCAAGTCTCTTGACCTGTATGCTGTTGGTCAAACGTCCTGTAAAAATACCTTTCCAAGATGATGCTGACTAAGGCAGAAACTCATTTCAGAGCATGAATCACTGGTACAGACTCATGGGAAATCTTAATGTGATCCTCTGATTGCAGACAACCCAAGACTCAGAACAAATCAGAATACTTCTGAAATGTCATCATTACCTTGCAACATACATTCAGTACTTTGGGAATCATATTTCTCAACATGCAATGAAGTGTTTATTACACAAGCTATTTTAACTATATTTGCTAAGTACCTTAACATTATTTTTAACATCATAATAATTTGTTCTGATGCCATGCCATTTGCCTTCTATTATAGCAGCTAACTGACTGTGTTCATGGATGCTATTCTGGGATGCTTCTTTGTAATTGCATTTTGTGACAGTTCACAATTTCTGACTAAATGGCTTCTCTGTATTATTTGATTCCCTTTTCTGATTTTTCTGCAGTCTGCACTAGCTAGTAAATCATTCTATAACTGTACATGTGAACTCTGCTTTGCATACCCAACAATGTACAAGCATTATTGTCCAACTTATTTGAATATCTTAACTGCTTTTTCAAAGACATTGCTTCAAACATTAACTTGCATTCCCTTCACTTCTACTCATATTATAAAAAAATACATCTGCAGGCTTCATTCTGACAATAGCAAAAGTCTGCATGAGGAGTTCTATATTTAATTAGTTGGATTCAATGAATGAAATAAATGCATATCCAGAAAGTATGCCCTGACCATAATTATTGTTGGTACTTATTACAGTAAGAACCAAATTCACTTCATGCATATCAACAGTTCTCACTGACATTCCCATTTTTTCTGCTATATTACTTCTTATACATGCATATATTGCTGAAATGCTTCATTTAAATTATTACACACTTTGTGAAATGCATGTAGCCCCTACAATGCCTTTTAAATGTATGGATTGCTTTACAATGTGCTTATTCTGCCTCTACTTGCATCATTTGCATTGTGAGGACTTTGACTGCTTCTTTTTGACTAGCTACCTTCCTTGATAACATGATGTCATCAGTGTTTTCACTTTATTTTTATTATATTAAAAAAATCTTTTTTATAATTTAACCAGACTTTCATCATTGTACCAGATTAACATCTCCCTCTGACAATGCTACTACTTTATTTCACTTACTGACAAATCCATCTCCTCTGTCGATTCTGTTGACTATGTCACTCTGCAAATTAACACTCCATAGTACTATAACATTGTAGATGATGGCATATTAAGCCTCGACAATTCAATTTCTTAGTAAACTGTGTTCAGAATTTGTGTAATTGTCATATTGGTCTCTCTATTTTCTTATACAGAAATGTTTAATGATGTAGTGTCTCTCTACTTAATTTTAATCTTCTGATTCTATTGATTAGGTTAAGAATTACTGTATATTTGCTAAACTGCAATATTCTTTAACTAGTCTGCATAGGTTCACAGGTAGGTACTAGGCTATCGGCCCTAGGGCCCATACAAGCCTAGCCAAAAAATGTACCCTGGCTTTCGCCACCCAATAAAATTATTTTCCTGTGCCCCTGTCAAGCAGAGCCACAGAAGTGATCCCCGGGGTGAATTTCCCATTTCCCATTTCTTGAAGAGTGCTAATAAAGAGCTCTGTTTGACATAGATAGGTAGTCTGTTCCAGAGTGTGGGAAGTCTCTGGGACAGGAATCTATCCCTCCAGCATGTTCTGTTTATTGTGGTGACAAGTTTTAGGTCCCCAGAGCATGTAGCTCAGAGGGATTGGGATTTCTTTAAATGGAGCATGTCCAACAGCTCTGGGTTTGACATAGCTTTGTATGTTAGGCAGAGATTGCCTCTGAGTAGGCAATATGCGATGGAGTAAAGCTGTAGTTTTTTGAGACGGTCTGCATAGGGCATCTGTTTGAGGCCAGTAATCCTCTTTGTGAGGTATTTCTGTGGTCTTTCCAGTTGTTGTAGATGTCTTGTGAGGTACATACCAAAAGGGGCGCTGTACTCTATTATGGGTCTAATGAGTGATGAGTAGAGGGGAACAATGATCTCTTTTTTTCTGGATGAGAATCCTTTTGTGATGAGATGAGCCATGTAGAAGGAATTCCTGACTACTGTGGTGATATGATTATCAAAGGAGAGACTACTGTCCACCTGTGTCTCAAGGTCTCTTATCACATTTTTGGCATTAAGTGGACTACCAGCTATGTTGTAGTGCATGTATAACTGCTTGTCCAAACTGTATCTAGATAGTATTTTAACTTCTGTGCCCTATATGTTCTACTTATATATTGTATTTCTGTATGTTTCAGTGTTGATCTTTTCTCCCTGGGCCTCTGCTGAAAAAGGGCATGTGTCCAGTCAGACTTTCCCATTAAACAAATGTAAAATAAAATAAGCAAAAATAAATAATTTTGCTTTCTTTATTGTGGCAGCCCTTAGTTTATATATTTCTAACTCATCAGCAATTCTGATAAGCTTTATGCTTGAAAACTCACTCACATTGTGCAC
The DNA here is from genome assembly GCF_019279795.1 of Protopterus annectens. Lineage (NCBI taxonomy): Eukaryota > Metazoa > Chordata > Ceratodontiformes > Protopteridae > Protopterus > Protopterus annectens. Next base: position 1,903,520,884 of record NC_056741.1, read on the forward strand.
ATTAGGTTCTTTTTCTAATGTCCACTGAGCTTGCTATAATAATTAGTTTTGTAAAGTATGTAACCTTTAGAGGTTTATTTCACCTTCACAAGCATCACTGTCTATTCACTGTCAATTCTTTGGGCTCCACCATGGATTCTGACACGGAGTATACACTTTGGGCATGCATGTCTAGAACTCTTAACTGCCCCCTTTAAAAGGTAAGTAAGCATTGTGCCTTCATTCCTCCCTTTCCTCCTGCTAGTTTCCCTCGTGCCCAGAGCAAAACCTGAACCAGGATTTCCTGGATCATAGTTGGGGTTTTACTCATTTCATCATGCTACTGACTACAAGTCCCTTTTTATGTGAGATGTGTTAGCTTTCATTTAATGGTCTTGCCTAAAATATTGATTTTCTTTCTCATTTGTTCCAGATGGGACTATTAAAATAGCAATCCAAATTTCCAATTGTTCTAATCCGATACTATTAAAATAGTAATCCAAATTTCCAATTGCTCCAATCCGATACTATTAAAATAGTAATCCAAATTTCCAATTGCTCCAGTCCGATACTATTAAAATAGTAATCCAAATTTCCAATTGTTCTAATCCGATACTATTAAAATAGCAATCCAAATTTCCAATTGTTCCAATCCGATACTATTAAAATAGTAATCCAAATTTCCAATTGTTCTAATCTGATACTATTAAAATAGTAATCCAAATTTCCAATTGTTCTAATCCGATACTATTAAAATAGTAATCCAAATTTCCAATTGTTCCAATCCGATACTATTAAAATAGTAATCCAAATTTCCAATTGTTCCAATCCGATACTATTAAAATAGTAATTCAAATTTCCAATTGTTCTAATCCGATACTATTAAAATAGTAATCCAAATTTCCAATTGTTCCAATCTGATACTATTAAAATAGTAATCCAAATTTCAGACTTTGCTGGCTGACTTCATTCTGGAATCCAAGTAAACCACCGTTAGTCAAAAGAAACTATATTTGCCTTTTGATTAGGAAGATCCTTAATCTTCAGAAATATGTAAAAACTCTTTACTCATCTCAGCTTTTTGTGCAGATTGAAAAAAGACATAAACTGTCAATACCACCTGCACTGGGAATACCATGTTTAACCTTTGAGGCTATCTCTAAACAAAGAAGCACATGACAGGATGCTAGCCTCTCTCTCAATAACGGTAAGAAAATTGTTTAGCTTATGGAAGATAATGGCAACCTTGAGATGGATCCTTTCCAAACTCTGAAGAAAGAAGAAAGGCTGGAATGTCCTCTCCCAATGTGTATCACCCTGCAACAATGGATCATTTTGTTTAAATAAAGAATGAAATATAGGTACCTGTCTACTATAACTTTAGTGGCATTTGGTTAAATGAGAAAATGGCAAACTCCACCTTCTCAGCTTCTAAAAAGAGTCCTCAGTAGTTCAAATATCTTCTAAAGATCAGCCAAATGTCATGTTGTGCTACATAATCTGTGTTTGTTATGATGTACAGGATCTGTAGACTAAATGTGTAGAGGCACTCATGTTTCCTAGAAGGGGTCACCCTCCTCTCCATAATCAAATACATAATTCTGAATTCTGGGAGTACCAATATAAATTATCCAAAAGAAGATGAAACATTTGCTTAGATCAGAAAAGTATCATTTACTGCATTTCAGAGTATCATTGAATATTGTGAAGCCCCCCAAGGGGACATGACAAAAGACCTGCATGTTTATGAATATAGGTTATAGCACACTTTGAAGCTGTACTGCATAAATTTGCTTCCATGCAATGCATAACTGTTTGCTACATTATTAATCTCACATTATTTGAATCTATTGGTCATGCTGTGTTTTTTTTTCATTTTAATGATACACACATAAAGATTTACTGATTGTCCTGCTTCAATAAATTGATTTTAGAAAAGTGTTGTATACATGTGTGAGAAAGACAAACATTTCTTGCATATTCTGCAATTTATTGGATCAAGTTCTGTTTCATTACAGGCCTCAAATATGTCTGAATGCAGATATCTGAGGGAATTTGTAACCATAAATGGTCATCCACATATTATCCAAGTGTTACCCAATATCATTTTGAGCTTTGAGGCAAAATGCATCACAGGTGCAGTTATCTAAAATATGTTACTACTTTCAGATGAATTTCACTGCACTGTTTGAAGGTATGAGATACTTGACAGATGCCTAGAAGTTCTTTCAAATATCCTTGGCTAAGTACTTCCAAAAGAATTGAGTGCATGTGTGTGGGTGTGTGTGTGAGTGTGTGTGTGTGTGTGTGTGTGTGTGTGTGTGTGTGTGTGTGTGTGTGTGTGTGTGTGTGTGTGTGTGTGTGTGTGTGGGCTAATTACTTCCGAAGGAAGTGAGTGCGTGTGTGTGTGAGTGTGTGTGTGTGTGTGTGTGTGTGTGTGTGTGTGTGTGTGTGTGTGTGTGTGTGTGTGTGTGTGTGTGAGTGTGTGTGTGCCTGTATGTGAGAGAGAAAGAGAGAGAGAGAGATAGAATGGGAGTATGCACAAACTGAAGTCTCTTTAAAATCTATGGCTCAGGCACAAACAAGCAACCTGCACCGGTAAATGGGGAGAAATGATGCAGTCCGTGGAATTCTTTAAAGAATGATAGACACCATCAACATTCTTTGCATTTTTTGGGGGTGGTGACTCATCAATGTTTCGTTGGTTCAATGTGCATTTCATGGAGCTAGCTTAACATGTCACTTGTATATTTATGTTACTTATTTCTCCAAAGTCTAATTTTCCAGAAAAAAATGCACAAAAATGCATTTTGTGTCATTTTCAAGAAGTCCTCATATATGCTAAAAGTACATTCTTGGCCTGCTGCTGTGCTGCAAACAAGGTGATATATTTTTTTTTTTACATTTATTTTTTTTGGGGGGGTGTTACTCAGCAGGACATAGACAAACTTAGGGAATTTTGAAATATGGCTTTAGTTCCAAAATGTGTCAATCCCCTAATGGCATTGTACCTCCAAATCAGCACTCATAGTTTGTCCTTCACTGATGGCTAGCATGTCAGGTCAGCAAGCACACTGAACTGGAGTATAGAAAATTACACTGAATACTGGTTATACAATAATATTAAATTTACATAACTATCCTTTGTCCATAACATACAATAATTTTACTGTTTAACCGTGTGCAGTATGTTTGCATTTCTAATCAGGATGATTCAAATCAGTTTCTGCTGTAACTCATGCATGTATGACTTGTCAATTTTGCTGGTTTCACTGTTATTTATAAGACATTGTTTTAGGACAGTGTGCTATAAGTCCTTATATTGCTGAGTCTGTATGCCATGTTCTGTTGTTTATTTGTATTTTGAATAATCTTAATTAATAATGCTTATTGTATTGTGCTTATGTGGCTGAAAATAATTCCTTGACTTATCCACTTATCTGATTATCAAATAAATAAATATGTACATCTTTTTGTTATTACATATTTAGGTTTTATCCACAATATCGTAATAATTCCTTTCCTTAAGAGAAAAAGAAGAAAAAAATAAAAATGACCTGGAGTGTTTCTCTGTATAATTGCTGCTTTCGCACACTGTGACAGCTTTTCAATTATTTTCTAATCTTGTCACTCTAAGCATCACAATGATTGTGTGTCAGTTTCACCCTAGAAATAAGAGTTTCTCTAATATGAATATTTTCGTGATTCCATGATAACAATCCCATTAGTTTCAGTGTAAGACTTTCTTAACCATTCACAAACGTAAGCTTCAGAGATCATTCAGTATCTTTGTATGTATTTCTGAAGGTGAGAAGATGTGCCAGGTTGGATATATCAGCCAGAACTGAAACACAATTAATGAAAAGCTTTTGCTTGCATGCAGTTGTAGAAAAGCACAACAACGGGGTTGAGTTTATGAAAATAGCTAAATTACCAAGATGACACCATATACCTTATTTCATAGAGCTAACTGCCTATACAATGAATACCATTCAGTTCTTCCTCCTCCCAATAAGCTCAAATATATGTGAGAGATGCAACTATATAGCCAAACTGGAGGCAAAGCTCTCTCAACCCAGTACTGGCACAGCCTGTCAGGAGGAGAAGGTAACCACACACACCACAAATCCAGTCTCACATAAACCTATCGCATCAGCAAACCAAACACACAAAAACATACTCGGACGCTCTAAATAAAAATCTGCCTATGCAGTAGAGACCTCCAAAGCAGACATCCAAGCAACCCATACCACGAAACAATACCCACATAGCACATAGCTCACAAAGTCAGTGTGCCACACAGTCACAGCCCTTAAGGCTAAACAACACATCTAATACACTTGTAATAGGTGACTCTATTGTCAGACACACTGAAGTCCCACTCACCAGGCTGAACAAGGAGAAGGTTACTGTAAGCTGCCTATCGGGTGCCAGGATCCGCCACATAACACAAGCACTCAGGTCACTCCAAAGCAAGTACAAATATGACTCCGTCATTGTCCATGCTGGTGTGAATGACCTCAGACGTACCTCTCTGGACTACATGAAAAAAGACATAGAGGAGCTCTTTGATCATGTATCCCAGGCTGGTATGACCCTGACCATGAGTAGCATCTTACCCTCACAAAGAATGATGCCACAGTATAAAGACAAAATGATCAATTTTAACAATTGGCTAAAGTATTGGTGTCATTCAAAGGGGATCCAGTGTCTGTCAGCCTGCGATGACATGCTCAACAAGCCACGTTGCTTCGCTAGGGACAGCTTGCACCTGTCACCCCTGGGTTTTCGAATACTGGCAAAGGCTATTGCCTCACCCATAGTGCCTTTTTTAGGCAAGGCTCAAAAGACAAACTCACCTCCATAGACAACACAAAGAAAAAAAAAACTAAGGGTAATGCTGCTCAACGCCAGAAGTCTAAACCTCAAGATGCATGCACTCAAGACTCTCCTTAGTATGGAGAATATCGATATCTGTGTAGTAACAGAAATCTGATTCAAGGCTCCCGAGAGCACCCCAGCACTAACAGGTTATACTTCATACCATGCTTTCCGGCCCCAAAACTCGGACCAAACCACAAAAGGAGGAGGAGTATCCATATTTATCAAAGATACCCACACCTCCAGGTTAGTGGCACTGCACGAAGCATCGGAGACCATCCATGTGCAACTAACAGTGGGCAAAACTGCCTTCCAGTTTGTAGCCTGCTACAGACCATCCTCCCAAACACAGGAGCCTCACTCAGCTTTCCTGAGAACACTGGAGAATATGTAGGTCTCTCCAAACACCATTATATTGGGTGACTTCAACTACCCAAACATTGATTGGGAAAACTACTCAAGCCCAAACACCCTCGCCCAATGGTTCCTAGAATTTATAACCTCAAATGCTATGGAACAACTGGTCACCATTCCCACAAGAGGGAAAAACATATTGGATCTGGTCATCACCAACATGGGGTCTCTATGTTCGACATCAGAGGTATACCCCTCATTGATAAGATCAGACCATAAACTAATCTCACTGGACATCCATATTCCATCCCCACCTCTAGCCAAGGAAACCATGGTGAAGAACTTCTCAAAAGCAAACTTCACACTTCTCAAAACCAAGATGGAATCCTTCAAAGCCCCTGGGCCAGTGGAAAATATGGCCCAAAATGCAGAATTCTTTACAAAAGCATTTTATGGACACCTACAGGAATGCATGGAGCATGCTATCCCAAATAAAACCAAGACTCACTCCTCCAAAGGCAGGAGACCTGTCTGGTGGATCCTGGCCATAAATAAGCTATACAACAGAAGGAGAAAGCTACTACATGATAGAGCAAAATCCCAAAAAGGGAAGGCATCTCTGATCAGTACTAGCAAGAAACTACGATCCCTCATAAAATCATCTAAGGCCAGCTTCGAAAGAAAAATTGCACAAGACATTGAAGATAATCACAAGGCCTTCTTTAGTTATGTCAGAAACCTGGAGGCAACTTCCAGATATGCTCTGAGTTAGTGCAAAATGACAAAAAATACACTGAACCCACAGACATTGCCAACATCCTGGCAGAAAGGTTCCGTGCAAACTCCCCCCCCCAAAAGAGCAAATGTCTGTCTCAACAGAGTGTAGCCTTCCTGAGATCACAGATGTACAGGTGAGAGCTGCCCTCTCCAAAGCAAAAAACACAGCATCAGTGGGACCAGACGGTGTCTCGGGCTGCATCTTACACGAGCTCCAAGAAGAACTAAACCCTCATATAAAGTCACTGTTCAGTCTCAGCCTTACTACAGGATATGTACCCAAGGAATGGCGTACAGCAACAGTGGTCCCACTCCACAAAGGTGGTGCCACAACAGACCCTGGAAACTATCGCCCTATAAGCCTGACTAGCCTGGTCTGCAAAATTATGGAGCGTATCATCATGGAAATCATAAACAAAGACATTGAGAACTTCAGACACTGGATCCTACCCAATTTGGCTTTGTTAAGGGCAGATCTTGCCTCTTGAACCTGGTCGACTTCTTTGAAACAGTTACCAAAGCCATAGATGAAGGGAAGGTAGTCCACCCAGCCTACCTGGACCTAGCAAAAGCCTTCAACACAATACCCCACTCGGGCATCATAAATAAGCTCACCAGCTTAAATATCAACCCCTATGTCACAAGATGGGTTGCAAACTGGCTCAGGGATAGAACCCACGTGGTCAGAATAGCAGATGCCATGTCAGACTATAAACCAGTTACAAGTGGCGTCCCACAAGGCTCAGTCCTGGGACCTCTCTTGTTCGGTATATATTTTTCAGAGGTACAGGCTAACACGGGTGGACTATGGCTGACCAAGTTTGCAGATGACTGCAAACTGGGTGCTGTAATCGACTCTCCGGCTGACACAAGCATCCACCAAAAGGGTCTCACAGAGATGGATAACTGGTGCCAGAGCCATGGCCTAAAGCTAAATGCCAAAAAGTGCATAGTCATCCCCATTGGGAAAAACAAAGTGCCCACAAGTTACCACATAGGTGGTAATCCATTAAGTATGGAAGAAGTAATTAGGGACTTGGGGACCCAAGTAGATAGCAATCTCTCCTATGACAATCACGTTGCCAAAGTGGTTAGAAAGACCTACTATATAGCCCACTTTATCATGAAAGGATTCACATCTAGATCAAGAGAGGTCATTGTGCCCCTCTACTCATCAGTTATCAGGCCCATAATTTAATACAATGCCTCATTTGGGATGTACCTTACCCGACACCTGCAGCAACTGGAAAGACCCTAAAAGTACCTCAGCAAGAGGATCAAGGGGATCAAACAGATGCCCTATGCAGCTCGGCTAAAGAAACTCCAGCTCTACTCAGTTGCGTACCGCCTTCTCAGAGGTGATCTGTGTCTGACGTATAAAGCCATGTCCAACCTAGAATTAATGGACATGCTTCACCTCAGGAAATCCAAATCCCTTAGAGATACACGCTCCAGGGAGTTGAACCTCAACACAGAAATAAATAGGACATGCTGGAGGGACAGATTCATATCCCAGAGGCTCCCCTCACTCTGGAACAAAATCCCAATCCATGTTAGGCAGTGCCCCTCACTGACCCTCTTCAAGAGAAATCTTGACGAGTGGATGGGCGATCGTAAGTTTACCCCTGGGATCTCTTCTGTGTCCCTGCTTGACAGAGGTACAGTAAACTAACCTTAAAAGGGCTACCTTCTGTGACCTACTATACAGAGGCACAGTCTGAGTCAACTAATCTAAAAGGGTCGCGAAAGCCAAACACACTCTGGCGGGCTTATAAATGCCCTAAGACAGATAGCCTAGTATCAACCTATAAACCTATGAAAGATGTGATAATGGTGGCCTCAGCTGTTTGCTCTAGCTGCTTCACTTATCAAACAATTAGCAAACTGCTATTAGACAGTGTGTCACCCAAACATCATGTACAATACATACATCTTTGACAGTAATCACTCTTCTGGGGACCCCCTCTGTCTCTTCTACAATGCTGAGTACTTACAAATAAAATCAATGTCACATATCATAGTACATACTGTAATGCTGGCTGTCCTCCAAACCTCTTCCCTTAGCTACTTCTGTTTACTTCTAGGAGAAATCCTCTAACTGCCCCGGAGACATTTTCTAACTGCCCATTCAAGTGTCACTGCTTATTGCACAAGAACATCCCTCTATCAAAGTCAGATGTCTTCCTCATTGCCCAAGGGAACCCATTTTCACTACGGCGTTCACATTCTACATTCACTATCAAGGAGACTGATTGCCCTACATGGTTAATGCTGATAATGTTCTGCTGATCTGGTATGCATGTACACATGTGATGTAATGAATAATTCATGAAGATTTTGTGTTGACAAAATACATGCATTTACTCAACATATCACTGTGTTGCCCTGAGCCATACATCTGACCTAATATGGAGGCATGAACAATGATGAGTGCATTGCAGCAAGGTGAGGGTTGCCATACACAGATGAAGCACCCAGAAGCATGGCACACTCCATCCTGTAACAGTAGAAACCAATAATGTATTTCAACAATTCTGCACAAAGAGAAGGGGGATCACTGAGCTGCAGGTGTCACACTGACCGACTGACTAACATAATGTTATGACATGTAGCTGACCACAGCATTATATTGTTTTGTAAACCAGGCATCTGAAATAAAGATGTATAGGTTTATAGCTTCACTGATTAATAGGTAAGTACTGGGAAATCAATTTGCAGTCCGTTGTGAGTCTAGGCAAAACCTATATTCAGAAGTTCCCTCCAGCGTCAGGGAGGACAATACAAGACAGGGCAGGGGAGAATTTGAGGCTGCCCATGCAATTACCTGGGAATAACCTGAAGGTGGCAAGGATGCTATTTTGCACAACATACAGTGCAGGTTTGTTCTTGAGGTGGGAATACATTGAGAAATGAGTCTATCATGCTACTTTGTCTTATTTATCTGTTGAAGATGGTTTAACTAGGTATTTGATGAACCATTTGTCTTGCAAAAGACTAAGATGCCAAAGAGGGCCTGCTCTGCCGTAATTCAAAAGGCTGGACACAGATCTCTGAGTAGTAGGAGTCAATAAGGAAATAAGTGCAAAGAAGGCTACTGGTCTGTCTTGACACCTAAAATTTTTGAGGCTCCTGATGTTTTTAATTATGAATGTCCAAGATCTCTCAAGTTGAGTGATCTATTTAGACAACTATATGTCAAAAAGGGTGTTGCATTCAGTAATGGGTCTGATGAGATAATGGGGAATTAAGACTATATCTAGATAAAATACATTTATACATTAGATGAGCCAAATAGAAGGCCTTCTGAGCAACAGCAGAGATATAGTGGTCAATGTTGATCAAATGATAAGGAATGATCAAGAAGAATGCCTATATCCCTTTTGACAGTGTCTGATTGGAGAGATGTGTCACCTTCAAGATATGGGAAAGTGTGTTGTTTACCAAAGTGAGCTTTACTACATTTTTCATGTTTAGACCATTGTTCTTACAGCAAATTGGAACAATTCTAAATTAGTGGAACATCAAATAGTAGCACTTAAATTACAGTCCTCCCTAAACTTAGACAACTATAATTCAGGACTGTTGTCTTAAAGGCCTGAGAAATAGATACAAAGAGGAGACACTAGGACACCAAACCCTCTGTATGTATCAAGCAGAATTCTAATCCAAAGCTCACTGAACTACAGCAAGTTTATATGTAGTTACTAGGCACTTGGCCTTGGAGACTATTGAGAGACTAACATAATTTCCTACTTGCCTCAGGGAACAGTCTGCATAAGTGACTTGCTCAAAGTCACAAAGTGGATAAATGGAAGCCGACAGCACAGGAAACAGCTTGCTAATGTCTCATAGACTTAGCCATCTGATCTAAGTGACAGTAGAAACTAGGAAGAATCCCATAAACCAGGCTGAACTCTAACATATTGGCTGTAGGAAGGTTACAAATTACAGTGCTTGTAACCACTGTCTGTTATAGCAAAAATCATTTTGCTATAAGAAGTAAGCTGACGATACTATGTCTTTTGGCATAGAGGGATAAAGTCCTGACTATGGCCAAAGTGATTCAACTTTGATTAGCAGCTGATGCATCTGCTGGAGTTGACATGAGGAAAATAGGTATACCTATCCAATACTTGATATTAGAGGGGACAGACTAATAACACACAGTGTCACAGGCTTTCAATGGAGGGTAACAATACAACGGCAGTCCAGGGGCTGCCATTTGGCCACTGAGGTACAACCACAGTAGCCCTCACTGCAGATGCACCAGAGAGTGCACTTGCATGGGGACAGCGTACTGGCTTCCAGCGGTGACTAGGGTGCCTTGTTCCCTACCTATTGCAGATGTTTAGGCTCACACAATGTACCTAAGTTGCCTTAATGCTGGCAGTGGCACAAAGTACACTTATGGCCTGAATAATGGCCCTGTGAATGGCTACTATCCATGTGCTGGGAATACCCTGAACAAGGTAACAAATATGGCCAAGTACATGTAAGGGAGGATTGGTGATCAGTAAGCACGAAGTAAACAGTACCTCAAAAATAATAATAAATGAATAAATAACTAAATAAAAAGGAAGTTTATTTTGAACATAGAGGAATAACACCCTGACTGTGACCAGATTACCTGAGATTTATTTGTGATCCTAACTAAAGAGGATCTAGGCAGGGTTGGTTGGACTGAATGACTGTCGCCAGCTGATTGGTAAGAGATAACGTTTGTTCCACTGACGCATAAGTATCACATGGTTACTAGGTGCTACAGAAACAATATTATGGGCCACGATATGCCTTCTCACCAACCAGTGTGTACTGTATCCAGCACTGAGCATGTACTGAAGCGAGTATGCTGTAGATGTGGCACTACAAATATCTGTGCACATAGAGATCACTGCTCATGGTGCAGGGGTAAAGCTAAGTACTAACCCTGATGGCTGCCTGGATGACAGCCCCTCACTAACTGACTGTACGTACAGGAAATGAATCGCTTGACTGGTTAACAGGAAGACTGATGGTCAGCAATAATATGAAGAAAAAGATGAAGAAAAATACTTTTGATGTAAAATAAATGTTATGAATTATAACGTTAGCAATTTCCCATTCAAGTCAAATATATAATGCTTTTGGCAAGCCAGCTAGCATATTCATTAGCCAATCGGATGACAAATAAAGAACTTCTTCACATAAAAATGTGTGATAAATATCTAGAGAAAAGTCATAAACTGATGATCTATAACTGTAATAAATTAATACATAAATATAAGGAAAGATGGGTACATGAGTAAATAAATAAATTGGTATACAGTTTCTAGACTTTTCTCCAAGAGAGATCTAATTCCATGAAATGACCAGGAGCAGAAATATCCATGTTAGTAATCAGATGTTCCTGGTAAGCACAATCACATCTATTTTTACCATCAGAGTTAAATGGTGCCCAATAACAGTGATGAGTACATATAATCCATTTAAATTGGTGCATGTCTGTATATTTCACAGCTGCTTATGAAGCAAATGAGTGGTCATAATTACCCTATTTCCATTCTGAGATTATGTCACCAAGTTACTGTGTTGCTATGTTACTAATGCTTCCCTTCTTTTGTTTTCTTCATTTTCTCCTTCTGGTTTTCTTCTTCTTTCATAATGGTATTTGTAGCTATTATTACATAAATAGTTTAAAACATAAACTCAGAGGAAATTTTAAAAAAGATGTTTTGCATAAACTATACCATTCAAATACCCTTTCATAATATACAAAAACTCAGCTTACTTTATGGTAAAACTTGTTTCTGTTTTACATTATAGGTTTATTTTCACCATCTAGCATAAAAAGAAATTTAGCATACAGTTTTGCTTTGATAAAATAATATGCTATTCATAGTAATGGATATTTACTGCATTTTCTCATTTTACATTTAGATTACTTATCATTCAAACATATCACAATATAAAATTCCTTGTCCCTGTCATAGGAGTGTGTCATCTTTTCTATATGAGATATATACACAAGCTGTCTGAGTGTGGGGGCAGGGGTATTTATTCATTGACATACTTCTTTGCCTACTTATTTTTAACTGTATAAGGCTTAGTAAGGACAGATACCTCTTTCTTGGATATGGTTTGCTAACATGGGTCTGGTTAAGTGGCATATTCAGCACCCAGGAGGAGAATGTCGGACTCAAACCCAGGAACAAAGGATGCTGTTTGTTACTATTTTGCAGTCTTAATTGTCTGAGAAACATTGTACGGATGTGAATATACAATGTTAAAGAAATTATGTTAACACAACATTTACACTTATCCATTGAGCAAGTTAAATTAATGCATGCAAGAGCTCAACTTGACTAGTCAAAAGTAGTAGCAGTGTGTTTTCTTACTACCTGTTTGTTTTATCTGAAAATAGTATTATGTCAGTACCATTGTACATATGCCTGCTTGCTGTCAATGTCCTCTGTTGCCATGAAGCATTTCATGCCACGCTCTTAGCCTTCTCATTTCTATACTCTGTAGAAAGACACTTATTGCTACAGTGCCTCTAATTAATTTATCTGACTGATGTTATACAGGCATATATACTTTTCTGGTGAAGGCATTGTACATTATAAGCTACACTCCTTGTTATCTTCCATTACAAATTAATTACATTTCTTTGCTGCCTCTCAATATGATAGCTGCGGTATGTATCCTCATATCCATGTCATCTGAAGAATGTATAGCAGTCTTTACCAGTCTGCGCCATTTGTTCCACCACCTTACTAAATATGGAATTATTTCATTTTGAAACAACTTCACAATGCACATTTAAGGTGACATGGTACTTGCAGGGTTAAACATGTTAGTTCAGGTTTATAAGGACATCCAAATTTATGACCTGATTATTTAAGGAAAATATTTTAGAACTGTGGCATATTAATTAGACATTTATTGCTTTCATAGTTTTGAATGCAGAACTTAGCGCTGTGTGAAATTCATTATTCTGAAGATTTCTGATGGAAGAATATGTCTTCGTCTGCTAAGTGCAGAGAAAGGCCTCAGTCTTATTTTGATTTCTGGATCCTTGCTGACATCTAGTGCTTAAATGAGTTCATGCAACCAGAAATAGATTGTAGTATGCTGAAATGTCATTTGGAAAATGTGAACCCACATAGCTGTGTCAGGGTGATTTTAACAGGCTGTCTAGCTTTAATAATAAAATGTCATTAATTGTGGGAAAAAACAAACAAAACATGATGAAATATGCACTAAGCAAGGATTCAACTAGGAAGAGCAAAGTGAGTGCTGAGTAGTTCACTGATGGGCATTATGAATTTGTTTCTGTGATTCACTGGGGAAAAAGCTGGTAGGCAAACTTCTCAGTTTTATATTAGTTTACCAAAAGTTATTTTCAGCGAACACCTATTTGTTGACAACTTATTCAGTGAAAATCACTTCCGCAATTCGCTGAATTTTCCAAGGGCAATGAAGTAGTTGGTCAACTATGCAACTTTGCCCTTTTCCCCACTGTAGTGTGATCTTGGAGTT
>NC_056741.1:1903539392-1903546892 GCF_019279795.1 Protopterus annectens
GCTTTTGAAGAAACAAAGTTATAGCCCATGTTTACTGATACTTGAGCAAATACCCATTCGATGGCAGCAGTTCAGTATCAACAAGCATATTCACAAAGTTTTGAATTTTCAGAATTCTGATTGCTATTTGTTTTGGTAGATAATGCACACAATTGTATATATACAATATTGTTAGTAACAGATATATTGGATTCTCATATGTCAACAATTGTGTTGATCGAACATGTCACATTGTTTTTAGTGTTGTAGTTATTTTGTTGATGTGTGTTCAGCCATTTATCATGCTGCCTGTTTCAGATGTTTGTCACATGGCTTGCCTATTGTCTACAATATCATCAGATCATTTTTCTTCATTTTAACAGTGACACTTTTCAGCTGCTCATGTAAATCATTGAGTGCAGACGGTGCAATCTGTTCATTTTAGCATTCATACATTTTTAGAAAGGCAATGACGTGTGTGTGTGTGTGTGTGTGTGTGTGTGTGTGTGTGTGTGTGTGTGTGTGTGTGTGTGTATGTGTGTGTGTTTAAGCATATAGAATTATTCAGAAAAGAATATTGCTGTCCTTTTTAGAATTATGACATATAGGACCATAGGTAACTCTATCCATAATGGAATTGTTTTAGTCTGTGTTCCTATTCCTAATCATGTTCTGTTGTGCTATAATATTCATGGGACTGTTCTGCATGATAGACATTTGTTTTGCTTTTCTGTTGTGTTCTGCAATTTATCTTTACAGACCATGGAACTTGTGGATGTTCTCTAAACCAAAGTTAAAGATGAGCACATGCGAGGTCACTGCAAGTGTCTTCTGATGGTAATGATGATGACGATGATGTTGAGGAACCTGGACCTACCCTTGCCCAAGTCATCCTGCCTCTACCCCAGAGGAGAAGTTGACATGGCCTGGATTGAGATGATTACTGGGAGGAGATCTGTGAGGTCGTGACCAATGTGTTCCAAACACACATGAGGGTCATGATGGGGTCCTTCTTTGAGGATTTGGTATAGGCTATACAGGAATTGTTCAGAGTGGTAACTCATGAGACCATTCAGGAGTCTGAAACCCATCAGTCTGGTCCCTCCAGTCTGTAATATACTGTCTATGTGCGCCACTTGTGTTGTGCTGCCGAACTGGTGATTGACATTTAATTGATTGGACTGTATGTGCACTCTTGTGTATGCATACCATGTATCCATCATGCTGATGTGTTATTGTCTTGTGACATTTACTTCAGTTTCAATGCATGCATAAGACATATTAACACATTACACTTTCCACAAACATTCAACTGTGCATGCATTGTGGCTGTTAACCTGCAGCTACTGCTGTAAGATATAACTATCAGGATGCTTGAATTGTGATAATTTTTCTGTAACTTTGGTATTGTACAATGTGATTGGACAACCGTTTCTTATTAGTGACAGATCACTTACTCATTTGAATACTGCACCGTTGATACTGAGATACTCCATTGTGTACTAAGCTATTTTGAGTTTCTTGTTGTACATTTACATATTACAACATTATCTACAAGTTTTGTGCTGGTATCGGCACAATGCACCAGATTCCCTGAGCTTTATGGAATCCAGCCTGTAATGATCTCTAAAAGCGTAAGTTAAGAAAACTTCAGCTTTTTTGAATTTGATGTCAGACAAAAATTACTAAGGAAGGAATGTCCCATACTTGATTGGATGCAAAGGTTGCCAGCCAAATTACAATTTAAGGGCCTTATCACTTATCACTAGGTGAAGTTTAAATAATATAAGAACATGCAGCAAATGGGAAGATTTGTTAAAATAAGTACAAGGTACTATACAATTATTTGAAGAGAGCATTTATTCTACCAAATTTATCTAAGGGACTTATTTTAAAGTTTGTGACAGAGATTGCATAGACTTGTTATCCCAGAAGAAATGTAATAGAAATAATATTTTAGACATAAATTTAAGAGCAATAAGATTATTTATTTTTGTCACAGAATATAATGCATTTACAAATGTGGCAGAAATTATGTTAAAAATTGCAGATATTAAAAGATGATGAACAATTTTGCAAGGAAAAATTCCAATTATTTCCTATAACAGAGAAAACTATTTAGGATATAATTACACATGGTTAATACAAATGATAAAATATATATTTTGATAGAATGGTGCCTCTGCAATATAGTTTAAATATGTGGCAAAAGAAAAGATGCTAATAAGAAAATATTTCAGTGCAACTGTTACTATAAATACAATTCCAAAGCAGTAATATATAAAATAAATTATTTATGTGGTTTGAGTTATGTAAGTCAGAAATTTAATGTAAGTTTACAAGAACATACGGATGATATACTGGTTTGACAATCCAGCAGCAGCCATGTAAATATACAAAGTAATGAAGAACTGAGTATCATAAAATATTATATAGTGTTACAAATTTTACCTGAAGGAAGAAACAATGTTATAATTCCCCTCTACTCAACACTCATTAGACCCATTATAGAGTACAACGCCCCTTCTGGAATGTACCTCACAAGACACCTGCAGCAGCTGGAAAGGCCACAGAAGTACCTCACAAAGAGGACTACTGGCCTCAAACAGATGCCCTACACTGACCATCTCAAAAAGCTCCAGCTTTACTCCGTAGCATATCGCCTACTCCTTTTGGGATGTTTTCAAATCACAGGCCCGTTGCACACATTTTCAGCACCATGCATATATGCATGCGTTCTTTGATTCACATTCCTGATTGTATTAAATTATATTCCTTGCATAATACAGCACAACTTGTTAGAGCATGTTTTAAATGTGTATTTTTGAACATTTTTCCAGTATGCAATCAAAGAAAACATATGAAGCAATAATGAAAAAACTGCCCAATTCAGAACATTTCAACCATAAAAGGCCACTCAGACTTCTGTCATTACAATCTACCAATATCAGTCAATATACACAATCTCTGCAGAAGTAAAAGTCATCTGAATAATTCCACATTAAAGAGATCTGCAACTAATGAAGAGATTGCTGCTAGTAAACAACTATATATTTCAGTTTTTCATCTACAAATTCAGTGCCTGCTGCCATTGAAGAATAAATTGTCTATGTTACATTAAAAATGCTAAGCTGGTAATATTGCAATAAGGAATAGACAGCAACATGATAACAGTTTTATAGTTACTAGGCATATCATCCAAAGGAGGACATACTCAGGACTGCAGCACCCCACCCCCCTTAAAGTATAACACAGTATCAGCAATCCAGCTACATGCTGTGGAGTAGAACCTGCAGCCTTGTGCATTACATGAAAGCATGCTACCTGTTGTGCTACTGAGAATACTTTTATATTCTGTAGTATAATAGTGGTAGCATTTGCTAAACAAAACAGCTGCATATTGTAAACAGACTTAGCATAAGCAGCAGTAAGCTTCTCTTCTGTTGAAGCTCACAATTCCTTGAGAAATGCACCTGAAACTCAATTCCTTGAGAAATGCACCCGAAACTCAATTCCTTGAGAAATGTACCTGAAACTCAATTCCTTGAGAAATGTACCAGCAATTCAGTTCTTCAGCAACTTGGTGGTTGGGGTAGAGGATTCAGGCTGTTGCTTCCTGGAACTAAAGTACATGGTTTGAGAACTGAGCAAATTAATTAACCACCTGCTGTCCTTAGCTAGGGCGTTATATACACATACCTTACTTATCTGTCTGTATTGTCTGCAGCACACACTGCAGAAGCAGCTCAAGGAACATCCCTTACTTGTCTGTTCATGGATGCAGCTAGAGGAACATCCCTTACTTGTCTGTCCATGGAAACAGCTGGAGGAACTTCTTTTGTATTCAAATTCCACTAGTGCAGAACGTGGAAAGGAACAGATCTATGTGATGATGATGCACACTTGTGACTGGGCACAAAGACCATTCTTAAAAAATGTCCTTAAAACAAATGTGTATTTTTTTTTGTTCCCTATTACAAGATCACAGATGCAGTTTGTCGAATGCATCTTGATCGGACCGAGAATAGTGAAAAGGCAAAATAGCGAAGTGGCTTTTCAGTGAATTCTTTCCCTGGGAAAGAATTTGCTTGGCCGCTTTCATTACTTTGCCTTTTTTGGCACTGTAGTGCGATCTTGGAGTTGGTATATTTAAGCAGGAAGGGTGTGGGGGTACAGCCCCTCCTCCCCAAATTATGTAATGTTTTAATTTTTTTATTTTTTTATTTTGGAACAGCAATTCTTTTCCCTTGGAAAACAAATTGTTGTTCTGAGGTTTCGACTTTGTAAGCTTTCACTTACATGGGGTCGATTAATTATCGTTTGCTTTTGTAAGCGTGTGATAATATAATATAGACCCTTTTTTAATGATAAAAGTAAATATGACAATCACCCAGCCAGCAGAAGCCCTCTAAGCTAGAGGGAGCCTCCTCGCAGCCAGTGAGCCCCAGGTTACTGCCTTGGTCTCCTAATGCTGGATCTGGCTCTAACTATGCCCACACATCCACACAGGGTGAGGATGATGAAGGAAATCTAATGACTTGTATTGATACAACTGAGTTACAGGCAGAGCAGTTTAAACAACATTTGTAATGCTGTTTGCATTAATGTTCACAGGTGCATCTACTTTGCAACTAAAGCAGGGATTGATAGATGAATGTTTCTATTGTTATTGTGAATACTGCCTTGTAAGTACTTCAACCTCATTTCATGGCACTGCTGTTTACTGTTATATTGTTGTTTTCCTACCATTGTACACTACCGATACATTCAGTGGAGGGGCAATCCATGCATTTTTCAAGTGAAAGCAAACCAAGTATGTTACGGCAAAATTGTCATAGCTTTCAGCAATGTGTAGCACACATAACATCTGACATTTATGCCACTATTTGTCAATATTTGTCAGTACAGGCCCATCTGGTGTACAGATGCAATGTCCATCACATGAGTATTTACAGCCCATGTTATTGTGCTGCATATGTGATGTGGTCAGCATTCTTTTTGCTAAATACATGAATGTGCTGTTTTTCTCTTTACTTTCCCACTGGAGGATCCACAGTACAACTCACAACCCACAACTTCTCCACAGCAGGAGTCTGTCAGTGGTATGCTACTATGAAAGTTTCATCCCTGTCCTTGCAGTTAATCCTGTAGTTCACATATCATTGTACTGTGATATGTGTT
The DNA here is from genome assembly GCF_019279795.1 of Protopterus annectens. Lineage (NCBI taxonomy): Eukaryota > Metazoa > Chordata > Ceratodontiformes > Protopteridae > Protopterus > Protopterus annectens. The sequence goes on from NC_056741.1 coordinate 1,903,544,553, forward strand.
TTTTAAAATTAAAAATTCTGCATTATGTCCTGTGTAATTTCTCTTTTTTTCATGTTATTATATTGCATAGACATGTATGTGTAGCACTGATGTGTGTTCCTTATTGTTTGCCATACCTTGATACAACCATTTAAATGTGTATGCATACCTATATCAGTTGTGCCCTGAGTTGATGATCCCTGTTCAGACACATTTGCATATGTTCATGTTGGAATATGTTATGATTATGTTATGTGTGGTGCTCAGTTTGCACATTTAGTGAGTACTTGCCATTAGATGCAATCTATGTTGCTGTGGTGGGGTAACACCTGAACATCAATGTTCAATCTGTGTACTCAAGTACATATGGCTTGTGATGACTCAAATATTTGGGTCAGATGCTGCTGTGTTGCCCGGGCCTGCCCTTGTGGCCACAACCTAAGTTGCCATGTGCCTGTGTCTTCTGCCCCTGTGTCCTCCTGCATCTCCTCTGATACCTGTGCGATGTTCTCTTCAGACTTATAGGGTTCTTGGGGTAGTTCACCCACACCTGCAGCTGAAAGACCAACATGTGTTGTAGTTAGCACGTTGTGTAGCATGGCACACCCTGTTATCATCTGTGCTGCCTTCTTAGGTTTGTTTTGCAGTGCATCCCTGAATGTGTCCAGACATCTATTCCTAGCTCTCATTACACTGAACGCACACTCAATGGTATTTCTGTTTTTTGCGTGAGCTCTATTGAAGGCCTCCTCTGCATGGGTGGATGATTCACGGTGTGGTGTCATTAGCCACAGAACAAATGGATAACCACATTCACCTGTTGTGGGGAATAAAAACACATTTGGTCAGAATGACTACTGTTGGGAAGGGTATCCTTAACTTACATCCTAGCTGTGCTCCTGTACTTACCTAGTAGCAGTCCCTCAGGTATTTCACTTTACTGGAATGCAGCCATCAGTCCAATTTCAACCCATATGTCAGCATCAGGGACAATTCCATATCCCATGGTGTTTGTTATGCTGCCATCTGCTGCACACACAAGCTGGCAGTAAAGGGATGTCCAGCCCTTTCTATTTATGTATTGGTTTGCTTCAGGATATACTGGTGTCTTGATAGGTATGGGTCTGCAATCTGTTGCAATAAATACATGATGGAAGTTTTCAATGCTGTAAAACTTGTGCATTACAATTCTCCACTCCATGGGGTGGATGGAAAATGGATGTAGTCATCCACATTGCTGCACATTGTTGCCAGGAATTTTGCCAGGACATGGCTAACAGCTATCTGTGACAATATCACAGTATCCCTATGTGTCTCTGGAATGTTCCAGATGCATGTAGAACCAGACTGAGACACAATTTGGTTTCAAGGGGGAATGGGATTTCTTCACAGGGAAAGTACAGATATGTGTAGGGCATGCATATTGCAGGCAACCTGCACCAGTTGTCTCACTAGCTGGTACCTGTTTATTATTTGCTGCTTTGACAAATGGTTTAGTTGCAGTCTTGCCCTGCCTCTAGCTGTCTGCTTTCTAGGTTGCACAGCCACATCCTGATTTATGGCTTGTATCGCTGCAGCTTGTTGCATTTCATTAACTGCTGGTTGCGTTTTTATGTTCTTAATTGTTATAGAATAAGGAAGAATCTGTAGTTGCATCTTCTGTTCCTTCTGGTTCAGATAGCAAATTCCAAGGATTTCAGAAACAAAAGTTGGTATTGCAGTTTGTTGCATTTAAGTAGCATTGTGTGTGCATGAAGTGTTTTGGAATTAGATGGGCATGTGTTGAATCCTTAATTATCCTAAGCTGAATAGCTAAGTAGTTGGAGTGCTTTCAGTGTGTTTTTTTTATACTGTATCAGAAACTGTTGTACTGAAGTCTTTCTTCTGTGTGCTGCGCTGTCTGTAAATAGCTTTCATGAACTTTACAGAATCTTGGCGTATGTCTTAGGATCTGTATATTTTATTTTATTCATTTTTTTTATACATGTTTATACATTGCATAATTCATTATGAATTTCTTCCACATATCACAAAAATATTCTCACTTCAAAAATACTATATTGCTCCCTTTTTCTGACGGCTTTATCATAACACTGGCATTATGTTGCAGTCCCTTTAATTTTTGCCATTGTACTCTTGTTAGATTATAACAAATATTAGTTTTATCAAATTCATGAAAACAGTCCAAAAATTCTAGTACAGCATGTCTTAAAATCTCTCTCACTGGACTTGAAAAAGATGGCCTAAGATTATTTTTCAAATAAAGAACTTTTGGTTTCACTTATACTGTTCCATGTGATAAAGGAAACATTTGGATCATAAGGATAATCAACAACTTTGTAATTTATTTGTAAATTGTTA
>NC_056741.1:1903551892-1903574392 GCF_019279795.1 Protopterus annectens
CCACTCTGCTTGTTTATCTTGAATCATAACATAGGACAAGTGACATGGTGTCAGAAGTGGGATCCAGAATCACGACCAAAAGGCACTTAGTTAATGTTGGAGGAATTATAGGAATGGATCATCCGTACTGCATGTACAACTCACAAAACAGGTAAGAAACAAAGTCCAAGTATTAAAACTTGCTTAAATTATTTCTTACTCGATGAATATAAAATGAAGCACTGAGAATGCTCAAAATGAATGTCTAGTTAAACAAAATGTCCAAAACTATGACACATTGATAAAATATTTGAAGTAGTTACAAAAATGTTTGAAATAATGTCTGAATCACATAAAATTTATAAAATTAGGCAAATGACTGCATTTTTTGCATTTATTAAAGCTGTTCAAGATATCCAAAGTATACAAAATGTTTGCAAGTTTGTGTTATATTACAGTACAGTTATTTCACAAAATATAGCCATTTCAAATCATATTTTGCAGAGTACATTATTTCAAAGAGTTTATTGTGCAATTGAATGTTATTACAAGTACCTGATGTTTGTGCATGTTCATATATAATTACAAGTGCCATATTTGCAGTGTGTTTAAGCATACTTTGTTGGTATGTCTGAAGAATTTCGAAAACCTGGTCCACTTTTATTTGATAATAATATTGCAGAGAATTGGAGAGTGTTTGAGCAAGAGTATGATATTTTCATACAAGCTGCATTTTCTGATAAAGATGCAAGTACAAAGGCATTTATTCTGCTTAGTTTAGCTGGTTCAGAAGCCATAGAAAGAGAGCATTCTTTTGTGTATGCACCTGCTGTGTTTGCAGGAAAGGGGGGAAACTGTCATACAGTGGTACTGGCTGAAACAAGGGAAGACCCTAAGTGCTTAAAACATAAATTTAGAGAAACATGTAACCCTCAAATAAATATTACAATGGAAAGGCACTTATTTTACACAAGGGATCAAAAGCCCGGTGAAACTTTTGCAGCATATATAACTGACTTCAGAAACAAAGCTAAAACATGCAGATTTGTTGATTTAAGGGATGAGTTGATAAAAGACAGACTTATGTGTGGTATTAAAGATAATGGTGTAAGAAAGATTTTGCTTTGTGACAGTGATTTAATTTCGAATAAAGCCATTGAGATGTGTCAGATATATGAGCTTACAGAAAAGCACAGAAATATACTTTCAAATAAGAAATGAATGCTTCCAGTATCTTCTAGTACTAATGCTAATGGTATGCATCATGTGGTTAAAAGAAACAGACCCAAGCACTTGGCAGCAACTGTGAGTCCTGTAACAGTTCTTGCTAAACCCCATAGCTTTCTAGCAAATTCCAAAGCATGCACAATTTTAGTGAAGTACAAGGCTGAGTCAGCAAACTCAAAGCATGTTCCCTCACCTAGCCTCATAGTCAACTGTCATAATTGTGGTGCTAATCATTTATCTAAAAGAAAAAAAGTGCTTAGCTTTTGGTCAGCAATGCCACAGATGTAAAATGTGGAATCATTTCCAAAGACTATGTAAATCAAAAGAGGCACATTGTTTTATTAAAAGAGAACATTCAAAGAGACAGGTTGATCAATTAGAAAGTTGCAACCTTACTTTTTATCTTGATGGTGTGTCTGTGCTTAATGAAACAGTCAATGCAGTAGATTTATGGGCAAAGAATGACATATTTTGTACTGTTTGGATAAATGGAAGACCCATAGAGCTCAAAGTTGATACAGGTTCAAAGTGCAATGTTATGTCAGAAGAAACATTTGCTAGATTATGTGCTGGTGAGAAGCTTGATTTGGCAACGTGTGTGAAGCTTGTTGCTTATGGTGATGAAGAAATGCAAATCAAAGGTTCAGTAGTGCTTTCATGTTACTCTGCTGTGAACAACTATGACTTGTAATTTTACATAGTGAAAAGGCATGTACAGTCTTTATTAGGCCTCAGAGACAGTTTGAAAATGGGACTACTTTCATTTAATAAGGAAGTCCACTTTGTAAGCTTGAAAAACAGCTGTTGAAATTTCACCCAGTCTGTTTTCTTTACCTATGCTGATCTTTTTGAAGACAAACTAGGCAAACTCCCAGCTGTGTACTCCATTAAGTTAGACCCTGGAGTCATCCCAGTTGTCTGAACAGCCCAGAAAGTTCTAGTAGCTATGCAGAACAGAGTCAAAGCTGAGTTAGATAAAATGGTGCAGTAAGGTGTGATTTGTTGAGTTGACAAACCAACTGAATGGGTACCTTCCATGGTAGTAGCTCATAAGAAAAGCTCAGATGATATCAGAATATGTATTGATCCAAGAGATTAAAACAAAGCACTGAAAAGACCTCATCATCCAATGCATACAGTCAAAGAAGTTGCTGTTCTTATGTCAAATGCCACTCTTTTTTCTGTTCATTTTGTCAAATTTTACTTGACCGAAACTCTTTATTACTAACCACTTTCAGTACTCCTTTTGGCAGGTACAGGTTTTTGACTATGCCATTTCAGATAAATTCTGCCAGTGAAGTGTTCCAGCATGCTATGGAACAAACTTTACTGGATATCCATGTGCTATTGTAGTAGATGATATTCTAGTAGGAGGTAATGGTGAAGCCGAGCATGACAGAAACCTCAAGAAAGTCCTGGAAAGAGCATGTGAAGTTAATCTTAAGCTGAATCCTCAGAAGTGCAAGTTCAGGCTATGAGAAGTTGCTTATGTTGGTCATTTGTTTACCAGTTTAGGTTTACGATCAGATCCTTCCAAGCACACAGCAATTCTTCAGACGCCAGGTCCAGACAATGTTTATGTCCTGCAATGCTTTCTTGGTATGGTTAACTACCTAGGCAAGTTAATTCCAGACTTAAGCCAACTTTCAGCACTGCTCAAAGAGCTGACACACAAAGATGTAGCCTGGTCCTGGTTAGAGCAACACCAAAGATCACTTGATGTCATGAAACAGAGAATTGCCAGTCCACCAACTCTCAGATACTATGATGTTCATAAACCAGTAACTCTTTCTTGTGATGCTTCGAAATTTGGTCTTGGTGCAGTTATTCTTCAAGAGGGTAGACCAGTAGGCTATGCATCCAGAACTCTAACCCAAACCAGGATGCAGTATGCACAGATAGAGAAAGAACTCTTGGCAATTGTGTTTGCATGTTCGAAGTTCCATGATTATATTTATGGCCGTCCAATTCAAATCCAAACAGATCACCAACCTCTAGTCACTATTTTGAGAAAGCCTATGCATACAGCTACTGCCAGATTGCAACACATGATGTTGAAATTGCAAAAGTAGGATACTGATGAATTACTGGCTGGTCGTGTGTTTTCTTAACCTCTATTGATTGTGCAAGGTGTTTTGAAATAGATTATTTTGCCAATTTTTCACCAGCTTACCTACATTTTTATATCACTTATGTCGCAAGGTAATGAAGGCTCTGAACAGAGCGCTTTGTCAGGAACTATGCTTTTTTCCGACATAATGAATGAACGTGATAGAAAGTATACTACTATGGATCCCTGGAATGTGGGTACAGATCGTGATGTAGATGGGCGGTTTGTACAGCTGGAAAGACTCATGACTAAAGAAATAGCTTTGTATTTGGATACGCACCTCTTGGAGAAATATGTAAGTTTAAACATTACTCCAAGGGGCTTGCGTATTGACAAACTTCCTGCCACACAGTTTTCTGAAGAGGAGTCTGATCTCTTAGATGAGTGGAAACAGGCTTCTCTTTCTTGTACTATCAGCTGGCTTCGTATTCTAATCAAACGTAACTTGAGAGCTCATGAAAAGTTAAAAAAGGATATTTTGCATCTGCAGGACGAGGTGGTGGGGGAGTCCTGCTATAGGATGCAAACTTTGAAAGTGAATGAGAAAATCTGTAAACTAGAAGGAGAAATCATTCAGAGGAAGCATAACAAGCTAATACGTGATTTGAAAGATTATGAGACTGGCATACTGTTTTCATGGCAACGAGAACCTGTGCGTAGCAGGTCAAAGGTCAGGAATGGAAGTCAGAGACAACGAGGCATTTCAGCGTCTTCAGCGTCTTCAACGGAAAGGAATGTTCCTAAAAATGTAACTTTTGCCAATACTTCAGCGACTGTTAGCACAGCTGAGGTTCTTGATGGTGCTTTAGTTTCATCTAATACAGGAGATTCCTTTCGTACGAACAGTTCGAACAAGGGAAGAAATGGAAGGAAGGGAAGAAACCGCTTCAAATAATTTACTGGTATGTGAAGCTGGTTTTAGCCAAGTAAATGCTGATATAGAGACTCTAATGTGTATTAATTTATCTAACTTGGAATTGACTCATGATATGAAAAATGTTTTGTTTAAAGGTAGTAAATTTATACCGACTTTTTTTCCTTCTCTTGCTGACATATATTTTGAAATCATGGATTTCATTAGAAAGCTGTTGTTAAAAGTTTATTTTAAAAGAGAAGATGAGTCAGTTTCTGGAAGTGTCGATTTCAATGTCTGTTGCACTGATTTAGATGACAGCCTTTTGAATTTGTCTATATATGATTATGATGGGTTAGACCTTCATGAGTTGTGTGATTTGTATGAAAATGATGCACAAGTAAACCATGAAAGTATTTACAACACTGGTTATGGTAAATTGACTGTGCCACATCTAAGAAATGTCAATAAGTTTACACCCAGTATTAATGTACCTGCCATTTCAATTTTCTTTAAAGTTCTTTTTAAGGAAATTGAAACAGCATATAAAATATTTTGTAAGGAAAAAAGATGTCATAATTTAAGTAAAAATGAATGGCAAGCTTTAAAGGAGTTGAAAAAGTTTAAATCTAATTTCATATTTAAATGTGCTGACAAAGGTGGGAATTGGGTTGTTATGAACAATTTTGATTATTGTGAGATGGTTGATATTCTACTTTCTAATGGCGAGGAATACAAGAAATTGAATTATGAGCCAACCAAGATGTTCAATGATGAATTATTATTTTTGCTAGAAAAGGGAGAACATTTGGGTTTTTTTGAACATAAAGATGTTTGTAGAATGTATATCAAAAAACCTGCTATACCCATTCTGTACGCTCTGTCTAAAGTACATAAAAATCTACAAAAAACACCTGGCAGGCCTATAGTTTCGGGGATAGGTTCCTTTTTGGACAATGTAAATACTCTTTTAGATTTTCATCTGAAAGCATACTTACATAGGGTAGTAGCTCATATTTCCAATACTCAAGATCTCATTAATAGTATATCTCAAATCAAATGGCATCAAGATTATTATTGGGTAACTATAGATGTTAAATCACTATATACAAACATAGACATTAGATGGGGGCTGGATTCCATTTTTGATATGTTGGGTGAAGGGCCAAGAACTAATTTTTTGGTAAGTTTATTAGAGTTTTGTTTGACCCATAATTCTTTTTTCTTTAACAAGAGTTATTTTTTGCAGGTGAAAGGCACAGCGATGGGGGCAGCTTTTGCGCCCTCATACGCTGTTATATATATGGGTTTTTTTGAAAAAACATTCATTTATCCCACTGACTTTTTCAGGAACAATGTGATATTGTACCAGCGCTTTATAGATGATCTTATTTTCATCTGTAGGGGAGATATAATTGAATTTTTTGAATTTTTTGAGGTATGAAATAGTAATGGGCACAATCTTTCTTTTTCTTATGAGTTAAACAGAACACAGATTAATTTTTTGGATCTGTCACTATTTGTAAATGGGGAAAATATAGGATTTAGGCCTTTTAGAAAATCTACTTCAGTTAACATGTTTTTGCATGCGACCAGCATGCATCCTGATCATCTATTGAAGGCATTACCTCATGGTGAATTTAAGAGAATTTCTGACCACACTAGTAACATTAGTGAAAAAGCTAATGAATTGAACAAAGTTGTGTTGAGGTTGGGTGAAAGAGGTTACAATAAAACACAGTTATTAGCATGTAGGGATAAATTACTTGGAAAAAAACTAGATGTGATAAATTCTGAATCTAGACATGAAGAGTTCACTATGGAACAGAATAAAGATGTTGAAAAGCTTTTTTATGTAACCAAGTTTACTGCTTTTTCTGATACACTAGTGTCATTGGTCAGAAAATATTGGTATTTAGTCAGTGATGATGAATCTATTGGTCATTTATTCCCTAAACATATCACATTCTCATACAAAAGAGGGAAAAATCTTAAGGAATTGTTAAATAATAATTTAATAGAAAGGAAAGAGAATATCATAATTTCAAAGTTAGGCACCTATCCCTGTGGTTCTTGCAATATTTGTGATAAGGTTAGGAACCTGAGTGTTATCAATGATGTAAATTTTATTTCTAAACATCATTTTAGTTGTAAATCAACAGGGGTGGTTTATATTTTGGGCTGTTCATGTAAAAATATGTGGTATATAGGACAAACAAAACGAATGGTAAGGGTACGTATTTTAGAGCATCTAAAAGATATAAGGAACCAAAATTTGGTTAGCCCTGTTGCTAAGCACTTTCAAGAGAAACACAGTGGTTCTTCTAATAGTTTAATATTCAGTATTTTGGGAAAGCCCTTCCTTCAGAGGGGAGATGATATTGTAGTAAAACTACTGGAGCTTGAAACTAGAATGATTTTTAAGTTTCATACCTTAAAGCCTAATGGCATGAATCAAGAATTAGGTATTTAATGAATTATTTATATTTAGCACACGTTCATATATTCATCTATTTATTTATTTATTTATTTATTTCATATTTATATTTATATCATAAAAGTTTATAATTAGTCCATGGTCACTTTAAACATTTTTTCATTGTTTAATTAATCAATTAGGAGATTTAATTGTTTAAATGAGTATGTATATAAATGTGATGTTTGCACTGAATTAATTGTGATCCTTGAAGGTGAATTGCCGAGGTACCAGATCGCTGGAAATAAAGGAAGTAAGATACTGGTGAATTACTGGCTGGTCGTGTGTTTTCTTAACCTCTATTGATTGTGCAAGGTGTTTTGAAATAAAATAATTTAAATATTGTCTACACAATAGGCAAACTTCTTTATCTTGCTGATACTCTATCCAAATTGCCCAGAAATACCAGTGAACAGCATGAAAATGAGCAACTTGATTTCGATGTCTTAGAAGTAAGAATTTTTTCTTCCACATTTGTTGATGAGCTTAAAAGTCACACAACCTCAGATCCAATTCATCAGAAGCTAAACCACTTTATCAATTGAGGTTTGGCAGTCAAAGCAATCTTGTTTACCTCATGACCTGCAACCATATTTTCCTTACAGAGATGAGATTTTGTTTGATAATGGTATCATCAGGAAAGGTACAAAAGTGATTGTTCCAAAATCCTTACAACAAGAGTATATTACCATTTTGCATTGTGGTCACCCACAAAATGGTTCTACCAAAAGAAGGGTGAGAAGATTAGCATTTTGGCCTTCTATGTCACAGAACATTGAGAGAGTGCTTTCATCTTGTTCAGTGTGTAATAGTACTAAGCCACATCAAACAAAAGAACCACTTCAGCTAAACCAGATACTTGAACTACCTTGGTCGACAGTAGCTCCAGACATTTTCAAATGGAATGGTCAACATTACTTGGTGTTAGTAGACTCTTATTCAAATTGGTTCAAGATTGACCTACTTCCTAATCTAGTGTCCAGTACTGTCATTACTAACGTGAAGTGTCATTTTACAGTCCATGGTAGTCCACACAGTCATTTCTGACAATGGTACACAGGTTACAAGCCAACAGTTCAAGAGATTTGCTGAAGAGTGGGACTTTATCCATGTTACGAGTAGCCCTGCATACCCACAGTCAAATGGTTTGGCAGAACGTGCAGTTCAAAGTGAGAAACAGTTATTAGAGAAGTCAGAATGATACAATAGCGATGTTTTTTCAGAATCTCTTAAATCTCAGAAATATTCCTCAAGATAAACATCTTGGTTCACCTGCACAAAGGTTTTTTGTCGAGACAAACCAGAACCACACTATCAGTTAGTAGCAATCTGTTGGTTCCCTGTGTTGAGAACAACAAAGCAATGAGAGCTCAACTCATGAAAAGGTGTTTGTCCCAGAAGTCCTATTATGATAAGTCCAGCAAACTGTTCAATCCATTATGAGAAGGGAAGATATTGAGGATGCATCTGTCAAAAGGTTTTGATTAGATTGGAGTCATGAAAAGTGTATGTCCAGAGCTGAGAGTGTACATTGTGGAATCACAAGGAGTTGAATTTAGGCAGAATCGGAAACATTTTGTACTGATGTCTGAGCCTGTATTGCAGCATATTGCCTGTGGAAAAGACTCTAGATCTCAGAGTTAGTTATTCAGTATTCCAGGTCCAGAGGACATTCCACCAAATATTCCTGTTCCTGAGAAGATTTCTGAAACTCCTGAAACAGATTATTCACCAATGACTGTATCTGTTGCTAAACTCGGTCCTAATTGCTATATCACTAGATCAGGTAGCATTTCCAGACCATGTTTCAGATACATGGCAACTTGGACATGAACATTGTGTTTAATTCTCAGTGTCTGTATAATTGCATGCCTTTTTCAGATGTCATTTTTGTTGTGGGCAATTCAATAAAGGAGGATGTAGATCGGTATATATGTATACCTTTAAGAAGCTTCCATGGGCTTGCAGATGTGTATAAATACTGAGCACGTGCGAGCCAGACTGCCATTTTGTAGAAAGCTGTTGTGATGTAAGCATGCATGTATGTAATGGTCTTTCATTTAATCAGTTCATTTATATTTTACGTTGCTGCTATCCATCCTGATGTGTTTTTATATAATAAAGCATATAAATGAACTATCCCACCTATTCGTCTTGAATCATAACATAGGTCGAGCGACAGTTACTATATGCCTCACTTATTCTTACAAATCTAAATTCTACACTTAAAGCAAAACTATCTGCCTGTTGAAGTAAAGTAGTCAAAGTTTGCTGCCAACATTTTGCATAGGACTCATCATTGCAGAGTCCTGAAATAACTAACCTGGTTTTAGCTACCCAGCTATTTAACATACAACTTATTACTGCATACATTCCTATACTTATTACTGCATACATTCCTATACATCCACCAGAAAAATGTCCAGCACAAAAAGATGTCTTGCAGCACTACTCTCCAGGTAGAGACCCTTGCTCAACCAATAAGCCCTTAGTAATAACAAGAAAGTCTAATAATTCAGTAGGTGGCTTTCTGTACTCACATTACCTAAATAACTCTGGAACATCATTCTAAAATACCTGAAACAGAACAGAAAACTTTTCAAGTCTTTACTTAAAAAAACACCTATGCACATGTTCCTCACCTGGGTAACTCAGTTTTCCTTTGCCAGCTCATATCCTCTTTCCTTCTATAACCTCTTTCACCTTTTACACAACAAACCTCTCTTCCACTCCTCCTCATTTAATTTCTTATGTTAATCCACACTTTACAATTCAATTTCTTTCTAATCTAAATTTCCCACTTTATCCACCACCTTCAATCACTCTCTACTACTCTGTTAAAACATAATTCTATGTTAGTATGTACCTTAATAGTCTTTCTCCCATTATCCTTGACTCATCAGCTATTCAGTGCCTCTCTCTCTCTCTCTATCTCTCTCGCTCTCTCTCTCTGTTCCAGCTTTAGCTATCTGCCTCCTAACTCAAGTTTCACACAATTTATCACAGTTTTATTTATTCCTTGCATCTATATGCAACCCTCCTTACCCATGTCATATAAGTCAAATCTAATATCCGCTTTTCACATATATTTCTCATGTACTATTTGCAAACTAAATGTTTTATGCTTGGAATTTAACATCATGTATAAGGGTCATCACAGAATTTTATCTTTGTATAATTTTCATATTAACACAATTACCTTTGTTTCTAGATGGCTTAGGAACTATCTATGTAATGTATCTTGTTTGAGTATCTTAAATGTATCTGCTGGAGCTTTTCTTCCCTGGGTCTCTGCAAAAAATGGTATTTGCCCAACTAGCCTGTCCCAGTCAACGAAGACAAATAAATAAATGGTTAAGTATACTATATTAAGAAATGCATAAAGCGGCAATGAAAATAGCATATTTACAATATGCAAGTAGCAAAAATTGTTATTTTTAATTAAACAACTGTAAATTTACTGTATACCTTACAAAATAGATTGACTATCGCATTCATATGAAAATGTTGGATCCCTCAGGAAATGTACAAGGATAGTTGAAGCACACTAGCAGTTTTATCCATTCTGTAGAAAACGTCCATACTGCTTCCTTTGCAAGGTGTTGTTTTAGTGCTTCTTTAAAAGCAGGCTGAGTCTGCTGCGTTCTAACCTCAGATGGAAGGTGATTACAGGTTGCAGGACCCAATTTAGATATAACATTTTTCTTATAATGTTTTTGTAATAGGAAAAACAGGGAGATTTAATCCTCATTATTGTCTCTAAAGGAATTGTTTGGCTCCCTATTGAAAAGTTTTGATTTAAGGGCAGAACGATAGCCTTGTCTGAGTATCCTGAAGATAAAGGTGCTAAGTAATGGGTTAGTTGTGTCATTCAGTAGCAAGCATTTGAAGTTTTCAAAAGGTTGCAGTGGTGAGTGCAGGAACCTGCTGCATGAATCCACATATTTTACTTTCAACTATTTATATTTTATGCGTGTTTGTGGAAGAGTGGATAGTTAACTGTGGGAGTCCATATACCAGTTTTGGGATAAAAACATTTTTTGCTATTGTCTGTCATGCACTAAACTCTCACTACTATTTATTAAATAAAAAGGTAGTTTTCATTTATGTAGATTGATAGACTGGGTTTACTTCACTTGAGCGAGAAAACTTTTGTGCGAACACCGGTTTGTCAAACCCTAATTGTCGAAAACTTGCTCCGTCGAACAGCTGTATTAGTGAATTTTTCCCTAGGGGGAAAAATGCTTGGCCATCATTGGGAATTTGCCCTTTTCCCACTGCAGTGTGATCTTGGAGTTGGTATATTTAGTTAGGGGGGTGTCTAGGGGGGCACAGACCCCACCTTGCCATGTTTGAAATTTTGTGAAATGTTTGGCATTTGCTAGGTTGGGCAAGCATTTTTTCCCTAGGAAAAAATTCTCTAAAATGACCATTCGACAAATCAATCTTTAGACAATTAGGGTTCGACAAACAGGTGTTCACACAAAAGTTTTTTCACTGAAATGATATAGACCCTGATACACCACCCCTCTTCCTATGCTCTCTAAAATTAAAATATCTCCTATAACCTGGTATACTGAGTGGAGGATATTTATCAGAAAACCAAGTTTCTGTAATGAATAATACAACAGTCAAGTCGTGCTTACATCTAGCTTCCAACAGAAAAAAAAATATTGTATTTCCTTTTCACATCAGACATAAAAAGATTTCAAACTGGAAGCCGTCTTGGAATTGCATATGTGTAATTTTTGTGTCCCCCTCTAAAAAGATTCACAAAACTAATAAGTTTCTTAAGAAGAAATCGATTTCCAAAATAACTTAAATGAAACTTATCAACTCCATAACAAATGTAGTTGTAAACTATCTCTTTTCATAAGTTCAACTTGAAGCCTCAAGACAAGTTTTTAAATTATTTGGGAATCTTCTAGTCACATTGGATAGGACATGCCCAATCCTCTAAGATGGAATAACATCACAGAAAACAAGTTCAGAAATCTTTTCCCTACTTAATTCAATAATATCCATCATAAACAGTAACTTGTTACTTTTTTCCCCACATCATTACCCCCCCCCATTATAAGAACCTTACCATGTGGTTTCCCATTCATAAACAACCTTTTCAAAGACAAAAAATATCTCACATCCTACAAATCCTCAAACATGCCACTGTTATAATTTCTTTGTTTTTTTACCAGCAATTTGGATCCTGACCATTCCTAACATTGAATCTCCTATAATAAATACATTAATTCGTGCCATTCCAGGGGAATCCAGTATGTGTCAGCATGGGATGACATGCTCATCTGTACTATTTGTTTTGCCTAGGATGGTTTGCATACAGTGGTGTAGTATATTAACAGCAATTTAGGTGGATAGTAGGAGTCCATAGCCAGCTCCTCAGTGCCAAAATGGCAAAGTATTAGGTTATTAATTTAATTAAAAAAAGAAAAAAAAATTAAAACTGTAGTTGTAAAAACTGCATGGACATTTTTGCTGGTATCAAATTAATCTCAGTCCCCTCTAGGCTAAGCAAAAATCAAATGCACGGACAAGCTAATTGAGAACTGTGTGACATAAACCACACACACACACACACACACACACACACACACACACACACACACACACACACACACACACACACACACACACATATACACACACACACACACACACACACACACACACACACACACACACACACACACACACACACACACTCAGTCTTTCTGCTTTCATGCACACATTCATTCACACATGCAGACAGAAATATAAACACACATACACACACGTTTCTGTTTTGCTCGACTGATCGCTGTCTCTCTCTCTTACTCTCATACATGCATACACTCTCACACACACGCTTTATTTAAATTTTTCTTTTTCTTTATTTTACACTCACTAAACAGCAAAAGTGGTGCTTAGCGAATGTAAAATAAAGGCTTACTCGCTCTCACTTTCACTCACATGCACGCATATACTGATATACAGACATAAACAGACACAAACAAACAGAGACACACACACACACACACACACACACAAACACACACACACACACACACATACACACACGCACACACACACACACACACACACACACACACACACACACACACACACACACACACACACACACACACACACACACCTTTTTTTTATTGCCTTCGTTTTTGTTTACATTTTACACTCACTAAACAGAAAAAGTGCTGCTTAGCGAACATAAAATAATGATGGTCATTTCATTTTCTCAGTCAGAGCTCCACAGCAGCTAGATATGCTGCTGTGAAGCAGCATACTCGGTTTTCAGTGGGCATTACTTGTACATCAATACCCTGCTGGAGAACGTTCATTTTCCAATCAGGGTACTGAAGTACAACTTGCCCATTCTCTAATAAACATTAAACTAATTAAATAGCAATTACTAATAGAAACCAATAAAAAACACAATCAGTTCAGCAACACCTTCCAATTACAGTCCCCGGGATTCATGAAGCTTGGCGCAAGGATGGCTTTAGCCTTGCAGCGACTGTGTGGCATAGAGATGGCGCAGCAGCACCATATGCATGTTAATGAAGGTGCACTGCCACAATGTCCACGTGCACAGGAAATATGTGCGAGTGCAGGGGGCATGTCTAAGTGCTGCACGGAGGCGTGAACATGTCAGCTACAGACGCACAACCTAAAATGCTGACTAGTGCAGACTGCCTCTAATAGTAATCACTACTGTCACTGTCCATGTATACTGAAATGTATGCAAAGCATACAAGAGAGTTCCACAAACACCAAAATAAAAAGTAAACTCAAAAACACATAGCTGAATTTTGAGCCCCCATCCCTCAAACAATGACATTTTAAACCCCGTGCCTGTATTTCATTGTTGTGTTGATACCAAGTGGAAGCGAAACACAGTGTGTTTGCATGCCTCAGCCCTTTGCTAAGCCTAACCCAATGGTTAGGGTTACCACCTGTCCCACTTTGTGAGGGACAGACAGTCCCTCTTTGGGCAGTTGTGTTCTGACCAAAAATATTAAAAATGACAAATGTCCTGTGTTTGTAGGACATAATTATGTCCCATATTTTATGTAATAGTTGCATAAAATAGTTATTTCTGTATCTAAAATACCTAAATGTTACAAGAAACAGAATAAGCAACTAAACTGCTACAAGAATAAGCTTTTATTTAGGCAAAAGAGTAATGTTCTATCCTTTGTATTGACCGTGAGTATGTGTCGGCCTGTAAAATCTGATGTGTGTCCTGAAAATGTCCCACTTTGGCCATTTGAAAAGGTGGCAACCCTACCAATGGTCAGCGCATTCGCTCAATATCTTCCCATTCGTGGTCCGAGTCGTCCTTGTCTGTACGGCCCAAAGATGAATAGGTATTGCCCAGGTCTATCTACCATGTCATGAAAGATAAGTATTTGCGTGTACCTATGTGCATGAAGTACAGCATCTGGAAGATCAAATATGCTAGGGTTGTCCTCACAACTATATTGGTACCAGAGATATGTGGAGTACGCAATGTGTACTGCTGTCTATGCCATGGGCCAGCAACCAGAAAAGGGATGGTTGGTGTGTTTGTGGAATTTGGGGGGGGGGTGATGGGTAACGTAATAATTCGCCAAGGGGAGACTGGGTCGGATGTACAATAGGTGAACTGGATGTGTACGAGGGAGCAGTGGGTGAATCAGAAAGGAAACCAAAGAACATACATTCACATCCCCAATACACCCTGACAGGCCATACTGCAGAACAGAATCCCACAAACATATGAACATTAAAATGTGCGATACACATGTACAGAAACGTTAACGGCTCCACCCACATAATGGTCTGGCCTGAACTGAGCCATCCAACCCCAACACACCTGGATACATAATTGAATACCCATCATCCCCTCCACAGCACACCACCCCCCCTTGCTGAACATCCACCAAAACCACCAATACTCGGGCTGCTAGCTTGGCGCAGCCATATCTGCACATAGTGCCCCCTACCCATATCTAGTAGGCAGTCTCACCCTAGGCAGTCTCAGGCTTGCAAACTAGGTATCCCTTGCATGTATAACCCTCCCTCATTTTTGTATAGCCAAAAGAATGGGAGTCATTGGCATCCACAATTTTTGGACATCCCTCATGGGATAAGTGTCTGTTCTAAAGATTAGACTTGGTGGCACGACACGATGTCCAGCCCCGTAGACATCTGGACACAAGTGGCATTAGCAGTAGCTATCCACAACCCTGCTCAGCCTCCAGCCGGTCCTGCATAACCTACAACCCGGGATTAAACACCTGACCATGATGCACGTCTCACCATGTGCATTATCAGGAATATATACCTTACACATGTTCCCTAGAAGCTTCCCCATAGCCATCGTCCAAATAGTACATGTCCACAAATTGTATACCCTGTCCAGGTTCCATGCCATAATGATGTAAAAAACCCCTGTATACAAATGGTACACGTCCCTCCCAGATGCGGGTGTTCATATACATGGCTATGTACAATCCCAGATATGTAGTCATATATCTATAAATGTGCATACTTATATACGCATAGCTACAGCTGCACCTCACACATACATGCATATAAGTAGTTGTCAAGTATGTGTCCTATTAATAAATATGTATACTTGCAAATGTATACATATGTCTCTCAGAATCATATGAACATTAACATGTACTATACATATGTACACCAACCGACTGTCACATTTGTTGCTAGTAGTGTGGAATGCCTGAAGTAAAGTCATATAACCTAACTGCCATCCATGCAGAATGTGCCACAGATGGTGTAGTGGTTAAACTGGTGACTAAGGTGTTTCCATTACTGGGTCCAAACCATGCAAGAGCTGCTAATTTTATATGATGCCCAGAATAATGGCCATCGGATATAGGGGTGGCAGTAAGTGGTGGTCATTCAGCAGTATGGGAAATGTAAATAAGTATGTAGGTGTATATGCATTTGTATGTACAGACATATATATATATATATATATATATATATATATATATATATATATATATATATAGATAGATAGATAGATATAGATATATATAGATAGATATAGATAGATATATATATATGAAGAATGAACATGGTCACAAGAAAGAAGTCATAACAATTGTGAAGGGAAACAGCAGCAGAACCCCCATATTATTTAGTGCTGTCATATCAAGATGGCCAGAGGTGAGCAAACCTCCTGCATCCCCTCCCACAGGTAGGATGCTAACAGTGGAACTAACTTTGACCACATGCTAAGTCTGACTTTCAAACAATCTCCATTCGGATGAGCTGAAAACCGGAAGACTTATTAAACACCCTGACCATTAAATGAACATATGTCCCAGGCCTATAAGCTTGGGACGTCTGAATATATTTGGAGTGAGCCAACATACGGGACGTGTCTAGAGCAGTAGGGAGTGGCGCATGTGTAGTGGTGTGGTTTATTTCTGACCAGAGAATGGATGACTGCTGTGCTAGTGATGTTTTTCTGCATTTGTTCTGGTAACTATGAACCAAGGGTATACATGCAAATGAAGCAGCACAGCAATAGTGTAGTGGTTAGAACATCCGCCTATCGAGCAGACATTGCTGGTTCGACTGCAGCACACACCATTTATGATGCGTAATCTGTATACAAGCATATCCTGCTCTTTTATTCTGTATAACAATATAATACCATTGAAATGTGAACTGGGATGACGTATCACAGTAAGAATGCAGAAGGTGTTTGCGTAATGGGAAATGGTGGTTAAACATGATGAAACGGAAAACCGCTGGTGAAAAGTGTTCTACTCACCCTTTGTCCAACGGCCCTTGTTCTGCCCAGCAACACAATAAACTGCCTCAGCCAGACTCGATGCCAGGACCTTACACACCACAAACAATGTGATTTACCACTAGGCCACGGCAGTTCTACCTAACTCTGATGTTATTACAAACCTAGCAGAAAGCACAGTCATTACACAGTATGATCAAAGTAATTAATCATGTAGATGTATATGCATGCATACATACAGATATTCTATATATATATATATATATATATATATATATATATATATATATATATATAGAATGAACATGGGCACAAGAAAGCAGTCATAATGACTGGAAAGGAAAACAGCAGCAGAACACCTGTATTATCTAGTGCTGACATATCAAGCTGGCCAGAGGTGGGCAAAACCCCTGCATCTCAAACCAAGGGTAGGATGCTAACAGTGGGAGTTACCTTGTCCACGTGCTAAGTCTGACTTTCAAATGGGTGCAAGGCAGTCCCGGTCCCCAGTCAGACAAGCCTAAACCCAGATGACCATATGAACCTCCTGACCATCATACAAATGTATGTGCCAGGAGGGAAGTCTGAATATACTTGGAGTGAGTCAACATGCGGCACGGGTCCAGAGCAGTAGGGAATGCCGCATGTGTAGTGGTGTGGTTTTCCCAACAGGAGAATGCAGGCCTGCTGTGTTAGTGAAGTGTTGAGGTGTGTGTTCGGGTAACTATGAACCATGGGTATACATATAAATGAAGCAGAACACCAATAGTGTAGTGGTTAGAGCATACGCCTAACGAACAGGTATTCATGGTTCAAGTTCGACTATAGCACATATAATTTTCCTTGTGGAATGAATGTTGTTAAGCTGTAAAACTGACATAATAACATATAAAAGTGAACTTGAGTATCACATGGGACTTTTAACTAGATCCCTTCAATCAAAGTGGTACTGTCATAATGAATAAGGCACAAGTAAGCACAAATAAGCAGCAGTAAACATATGTAACACACAGTAAGCATATGCGAGTGCACTTGCACGGGTGTAAGCAGTGCCCAGCATAGGAAATGTATATACGTATGTACAGATGTACTATATATATATATATATATATATATATATATATATATATATATATGTATGTATATGTATGTATATATATATATATATATATATATATATATATATATATACATATACATATATATATACATACATATATATATGTATATATATATATATATATATATATATATATATATATATATATATATATATATATATATATATATATATATATATATATATATATATATATATATATATATATATATATATATATATATATATATATATATATATATATATATATATATATATATATATATATATATATATATATATATATATATATATATATATATACATACATATATATATATATATATATATATATATATATATATATATATATATATATATATATATATATATATATATATATATATATATATATATGTATATGAAGAATGAACGTCGTAACAATAAAGTATAGACAGGGGATGAGAAGGGAATCAACAGCAACTATGGTATTATATAGTGCTGTCAGCGTATGTCATAAAAAGCTGGCCAGTGGTGAGCAGAGCACTGCTACTCACACCACAGGCAGGGTTTTACCAGTGGGAGTAACATCGTTGAACTGCTAAGTCTACTTTACACACAGACAGAGAGTAGTCCCTGCTGGGACTACCAAAAATTCTAAGGCACATTTGGCCGTCATCCATAACACAAGCAAGGACAGGTATGTTCAAAGATTAAATGGTGTGGGAGCCTGAGAATACACGAGGCGTGACAACATATGTGTAGGGCCCTTAACTCTCTGGAGAGGGCAATGTTTGGAGGTGTGTCATGGCTGCAATAATAAGTGGATATTGGAAGTTACGCATGTAAGTTGAACACGGGTGGGGTGGAGTAACTATTGGTATGAAATTATGGATCCAGGCGTGCCAGGGTTGGATGGTCCATTTCTAATTGGACCACCCCGTGGACGTCAGCGAGTTTGCAATAGGTATATATGCATACACACATGCATACATCAATATATAGAAGTACATTCTCTGTAAGAGAAGCATTCCATATGTAGACATAGATAACAGGAATGTGCACATACAAACATCAATAATAGATGGAATAATAGGCTGTGCAGAAGAGGGACGGGAAGAAACAGCTAGAACGCAGAGGTGTGTACAGTGTCCAAAGTCAGTGCTGTGCTGACAATAATCAAATGTGAGTGCTTCCCCACACATGGAATAATTCCTGTGATCTACCCGCTACGGCAAAGCCAAGTGCTAAACCGGTCTATTTGTAAAAGAAATACGCTGGACACGTACATAATTAGGCACCCATGTGTAACATGTGCATTACCACATAGTCATACATATTAATTAATTGTAGTGTCATGTTAACGGGAGTAAGGATGTAATGAAGTATAGAGTCTAATCTTGCCAAAAACACATGCGTGTTCCATGTGGAGCAACCCAATAATTGCGAATAGTATTCCTTCAGATACTCACGTCACCAATGTTTGTGGACTAAACATATGGGAGTTCTGAGGATATGTGGAGTGAGTAAACCAGTGGGATAGCTCTATAGGAGTAGGGAGTGGCCAGTGTGTAGTGGTGTTGATACACCACACCGCTTTACCAGAAAGGCTCATCCAGACTCTGCTACACTTTGCTGTGAAGGAAAGGTTAGTTTGCTGTTATTTTTTGTATTTCTGTATTGCCTTTCTATATTTTGAATACTGTAGTTTGTTTTCTTTACCTTGTGTTTTGCTTGCATTCTGTTTAACAGCATATTAAAACTTCAAAAGAGACCACAGCTCTCTCTGTTCTGAGTCAGGCAGAATTTTTCCCGTCCCTCCCACCCATTTAAGTTGTCTTGTTAAATACCACTGTCTTTCTAGTTGCCCGCCTCTTATGTTAATCTGACCATATATCTCATTTCTCTCTACTTTCACTGGCTTATGTGAGTAATCACAAAACCATCACTTTTGAAATCCCACCCTTCAATTATTTAAATTTATTGGCCATCCTACAGTATTTCATAGTACCAAAATACAAAAGTAACCACCCCTTTCAGTCCATCTTGCTGTTTTAAAAATAGTAACTCTCCACTAAACCTTAACTTTTAAACAGGTAAAACTCAAGTTACCTACTTTCATATCTAACTTCTCTAGTGCACACTGCAGAGTGCATTCTTTTCAATCTTACCTTTAAGCATCCCTGTTACTAGCACTTTCTCTAATACCTAAAAGATCATCTCTACTTGACTCCAAGTAGACTTTTCTCTATCTGTTAAAACTAGCACTTGCTCCTACAGTACTTATTACCTTGATACGGCACTCTTATAGATAGCACCCCAAAAGGCAAACCCCCATTTCTCGGTCACCACGTCCCCGGAATCTCTTTTAAAGTTTTTTGTCTAGTCCTTCTAGCATGTCGAGGGATCAGTTGCTAGTGTCCTCTCCTGCTCAGCTGGTGAACCTGGGAATATTGAGGCAATGTTACAATTGCCTCATGTACACTGAACAACCCTCTCCTCCTCCCACAAAACACAAATACATGCGAGAGATGCAACTATACGGCCAAACTGGAGGCTGAGCTCTCTCAACATAGGACTGGCAAGACCAGTCAGGAGGAGAAGGTTACCACACACACTATAGACCCAGTCTCACATAGTACCATCACAACCTCAAATCATACACATAAACACACAAAGACATACTCGCGGCTCTGATCAAAAATCTACCAAAACAGCAGAGGCCACCAAAGCAGACACCCAAACAACCACCAACTCAGACCACAACACCAGCAACACATAGACCTCACAGTCAGAGTGTCAAACAGTCACAGCCCTTAAGGCCAAACACAATGCCAGACACACTAGTCATTGGTGACTCCATAGTCAGACACACTGACGTCCCGCTCACCAGACTGAGTAAGGAGAAGGTCACAGTAAGCTGCCTGTCGGGCGCTAGAATCCGTCACATAACGCAAGCACTCAGGTCTCTCAACAGCAGGTACAAATATGACTCAGTCATTGTCCATGCTGGTGTAAACGACCTGAGACGTACCTCCTTGGACTACATGAAAAGAGACATTGAGGAGCTCTCTGATTATGTAGCCCAGGCAGGTATGACCCTGACCTTGAGCAGTATCCTACCTTCACCAAGAATGATGCCACAATACAGAGATAAGATGATCAGCTTTAACAATTGGCTTAAACTCTGGTGTCATTCAAAGGGGATCCAATGTCTGTCTGCCTGGGATGACATGCTGGACAAGCCACGCTGCTTCGCAAGGGACGGCTTGCACCTGTCACCCCTGGGATTCAGGATTTTGGCAAAGGCTCTTGCCACCCCCCTAGTGCCTTTTTAGGCAAGGCTCAAATTCTAAACCTACCACCCTAGAACACAAAAAAGGAAAAAAACTAAGGGTAATGCTGCTCAATGCCAGAAGTCTAAATCTCAAAATGCACGCACTCGAGGCCCTTCTCAGTATGGAGAACATCGATGTCTGTGCAGTGACAGAAACCTGGTTCAAGGCTCCTCAGAGCACCCCAGGACTATCAGGTTTTACCTCTTATCATGCGTTCCGGCCCCAAAATCCGGACAATACCAAGAAAGGAGGGGGTATCCATATTCATCAAAGACACCCACACCTCAAGACTGGTGGCAACGCACGATGCATCGGAGACCATCCAGGTGCAATTAACCATAGGCAAGACTGCTCTGCAAATTGTAGCATGTTACAGGCCACCCTCACAAACTCAGGAACCTCACATGGCCTTCCTGAAAACACTAGAGGGGATAAATGTATCACCAAACACCATCATACTAGGTGACTTCAATTACCCTAATATAGACTGGGAACACTACTCAAGCCCAAACACCCTAGCCCAAAAGTTCCTGGAATTCATAAACTCAAATGCCATGGAACAACTAGTCACCATCCCCACAAGAGGAGAAAACATACTTGATCTCATCATCACGAACATGGGAGCACAATGTTCAACACCGAAGTATACCCCTCACTGGTGAGATCAGATCACAAACTAATCTCGCTGGAGGTCCTCATCCCACCCCACCTGAAATAAAAAAGACCACAGTAAAGAACTTCTCGAAAGCCGACTTCACACTTCTAAAGACTAGTGTGGTCTCCTTTAAGACCCCCGAGCCGACGGAAAACAGTACTCAAGCCGCTGAATCACTTACAAATGCCTTCTACCAGCACCTGCAGGACTGCATGGATAAGGCAATCCCAAGCAAAACAAAGACTCTTTGTACCAAAGGCAAGCGTCCACTCTGGTGGACCCCAGCCATAAACAAACTCTACAACAAAAGGAGGAAGCTACTACAAGATAGAGCAAAATCCTTAAAAGGTAAGACACCCTTGATCACTATAAGTAAAAAACTAAGAGCTCTCATAAAATCATCCAAAGCAAATTTTGAGAGAAAAATAGCTAAAGACTCAAAAGACAATCATAAGGCCTTCTTTAGCTATGTTAGAAACCTGGGAGGAAACTCCCAGATATGCTCAGAACTAGTTCAAAATGATGTGAAGATTACTGATCCTACAGACATTGCCAACATACTGGCTGACAGGTTCAGTGCAAACTCCCCTCCCCAAAAGGAGAGATATCTATACCAAGCGATTGCAGCCCCCAAACATCTCCAACGCCCAAGTGAGAACTGCTCTCTCCAAAGCAAAAACACAGCATCCATGGGACCTGATGGTGTCCCCGGCTGTGTGCTCCACGAACTCAACGAGGAATTAAACCCACAGCTAGGACAGCTGTTTAATCATAGTCTTACCTCTGGATACGTACCCAGGAGTGGCGCACTGCAACTGTGGTCCCACTTCACAAAGGCGGTGCCTCCACCGACCCTGGAAATTACCGCCCATTAGCTTGACAAGCCTTATCTGCAAAGCCATGGAGAGGATCATAATGGACCTCATAAATAAAGACATAGGGAATTTGCAGACTTTGGATCCATCCCAGTTTGGCTTTG
>NC_056741.1:1903579392-1903646296 GCF_019279795.1 Protopterus annectens
TCTCTTCTTCGGTATAACCCCGTGCAATAAAACCACTACAAAGATCATCAATCCCTTCCTGATAGTCAGTGGCCTGAGTGGACAGTCTAGATATGCGCATCATCTGACCTTTAAGTACATTCTTAAAGATACGTGGATGGTGCATACTGTCTCTATGTAGGAAACTTGGTTTGTAACATGGTTTCCTATGGACTTTAGTATTAATAGTGTGATGCATTTTGAAGATAGTGACATCGAGAAAATCTATGGTGTTCACATCATGTTGTATGGTAAACCTAAGGAATGAACTGCTAGAATTAATGACTTCATGGAAGTTAACCAGTTCCTCCACCGAACCTCCCCATAACATGAGGAGGTCATCCACAAATCTTTTATAAAATAGAATTTGTGGATGGTTGACTATGTAAGCATTCTCAAAGGTCGCCATGACTAAATTGGCATAGCTGTTAGCACAGCTAGTGCCCATGGCGACCCCATTAACTTGTTTATAAACTGTTTGATCGTATATAAACAAATTGTTTTCCAGAACCATCTCTATAAGCATGGATAAAAACTCTATTTTCCTGCTACTAAAATTGGAATGTAAACTAAGATATCTCTGTATGAATTGTATTCCCTCAATATTCGGAATACAAGTAAATAGAGATTTAACATCAAATGTTACAAAAATCATTGAATCAATTACATTAGAATCAAGGGTTGATATTCTGGAATGCAATTCTCTCAATAGATGTTCCGAGTCCTGGAGTATTACTTGTGATGATTTCACAATAGCTTTAAGTTCTTGGTCTATATATATAGATATAGGCTCAGTGAGCCACCCAGAACCTGCTACAATAGGTCGGAGGTCCGGTGAAAAAGCATTCTTGTGAACCTTAGGGAGTCCAGATATGGTAGGAATTAATGGGTGGTCTACTTGTAGGAAACTAAACAGATCATCTGTTATATATCCTGCTAGTCTACACTCTGTCAATGCATCATCTATCCCGATCTTCATTGCATACACTATATCCTTATCCACAATGACATAGGTATCATCACTAAGCATATCAAGCATTTTCCTGTTATAGTAGGATGTGTCCATAACCACAGTTGCTCCTCCTTTGTCGGCAGGGCGTATAGTGATCTCTTTGTTGCACTTCAAAGCCCTCAGTGCTTCAGACTGTGTAACAGTTAGATTACTAGTGAGATCATGGGTACCTACTCTAGGGGCATTATACAATTCCTTCTCTACTGCTTTCATAAATACATCAACATGAGTATTCATTGGTGGCATATATATACTATTCTTTCTAAATGATGTGACAGTGTCTTTGGCAGTATCCCCAAACTGTAGTTTCAAACAAATATTCCTAGCAAAGAGTCTTAAGGCTAAAATCGCCTGGCTAGAGTCAATGCTCGAAATAGGTATAAATGAAGTGCCCTTATTCAACACTTCAAGTTCCGCTGTTGTAAGGGGATGTGAAGAGATATTGTGAACCAATCCATTCATCCCCAAAAGTTCTGAAGTGTTTGTTGAGGTGGATCCTTCCTTTTTGCCCCTCTCAGATTTTCGTTGTCTAGAGATCTCTTTCTCCCTAGACGTATAGGAAAAGGGGCAGCTATGGGATTATGTGCCTCCAACCTCTCCAATTGGATTTTTCTCCTTACTGCTCCAGCTAGCCCCTGCTGGTTAGCAGATGTACCCGACTTGTCAATAGTCAAAACAGTGCCGCTGGCTACTTCATTAGGGGTAGTGTATACCGAGGAAGCAGCATTTTCATTGGGAGAGGTTGCATTCTCAAGTGTAGCAGTATGTGGTTCATTATCAGTAATAAGTAGTCCCTCCGTCACAGACTCTTTACTAGCCTGAACGATACTGCTAGTATGGTCACAGTTAACCCCCTGACCCAGATCGGGTCTGGGTTCATTCAATCCGGGGCCATTATTGTGATTAACTGCCCTGTTGGTGAATAGATCATTACTGGATAATGTTCTGTGGTTACCTCCTGGTCTCCTTCCTGGATTTGTATTGGGTCGTTCCGTCAGTACAGTACGTGGCCATACGAAAACATGCTGCTCAGCAAAATCCTTAATGTCTCTAGGTAATTTCTTCTTCTTGCTGTTCAATAAATTCACCTCATAGCGGCCCACCCGGTCCGATAACTCTTGTACATAAAATTCTGTTTCTTCTTCACCTATGATGTTGATTAAACGTTTCTGGATGTTCACCACATTCACTTTACACTCCTCTTCAATAGGACGAAAAAAGTCTATGAGTAATTGCACATATGCCCGGCTTGCATTCAAGTTAATTTGCTGCCAACTATGAAGTAAAGCCGGGTATTGGTTGCCGTAGGTAGGCATGTTGAGTATCCTCAATCCCCTAGGTATAATGTTTTTGGTTATACATGCCTCCATATGGTATCTCTGGGTCTGCAAACGCTTAAACTTGTAGAGTTCATTATCCATGTCTCTTTTCAAAGATCGAGCGAGTGCTTCATTCTCCACATCAATTTCGATAGCTTGAACCGAATTAGTGCCATCAAACGTGGCTAGGGGATTAAATCCATCCTCCAACAGGCCAGATAGGCGAATGCCTAAAGGAAATGAACGGCTAACCCCAAAGGATTCCGTCTCCGCTCCAGCCATTCCCCATAGATATCGTTGAAACCTCCCTTAATGATGGAAAAAGTGTATATATAACGAAACCACCCGTATACACCAAGGACGCAAAAAGTCTCTGTCTACAGAGTTAAAGTAAACTGGTAATATTAGCACTCAGTAAACCAACACGCAAAAAAGTCTCTGACTACTGTATATAAGCAATCCAAATATATGAATCATATATGGAATTAAAGCTCCGTTAGGTCGCTCAGCAACAAACCTTGATGTAATGTGCTGCAAGGCCAGAAAAACTCGTATGATATGAGGCAAACCTCACCGGTCAAACAGTCTCGCCAAAAAAACACTGTTCATATCAATTCCACTTGAGCGAAACAAAATCGCAAACTGCAGTTCAACAGTAGATGAAGATAAAAAACTCCAATAGATCCAACTGGTAATCCAAAGTATAAACGACCCTGCCACAATGCTATAAAACAAACAGTTTATTGGTGAGCGCTTTCACGGCCATTAAAGAGCCGCTTCATCAGACAAACAATGATGCGCTATTAAGGCGCCATTTTTAAAAGGTAACAGCAATTCATTCTGCATACCCAATAAGCAAGCATTTCAAATTTAAAGTGCTAACAGCCTTCTAAATTAACTAAATAATGAAGACGATAAAAACAGTAGATAAACAGTAAATCACAATCCTTATTAGACTAATCCATGACAAACTGATTAAAATTGGCTAAGATAATAGTCTAAAAATTACATGCATTATATAAATATGCATGTTTTGACTATTTGTCTAATAAGGATTGTGATTTACTGTTTATCTTCATGTTGGAATTAATTGTGAAGGCTGTTAACACTGAGCGAATAATGCAATACCCGGAAATGACTAACACACAAAAATGACGCTATAGCATCGTGGCGATAACGTGCTTTCATATTGTTTGTTTACTAACATTGTGTGAATGCCACCAGTTGAATCTATTGGAAGTTTTTATAGCTTTGCAACTTATCTTTGTTAATATATGAATTGTATGACATGTTTTACATGCATTTTCTGGCTTCACATCAGGTTGGCTGGCACAGCATATTCATGATTCATGGTTGGACTATTAATACTTTGTGTGTTACTGAGTAATTTACTACTTGAACAGACTGACTTTATGGGTTTAATACTTTCCATGTGAGGTTTCAACGATCACTAGGCGAGCGATCTGCTGTTGGCATCTTATGGCCGTTCCTCTGACTGATTGAATGAACACTATGAAACTTGTCTACATGAATGACATAACAAATGATTAATGACACAGTTCTGAATACTGGTTACAGAAACTAATAACATGTAACAACTATAAGGGTATTGTACAACATGCTTGCTCATAGGAAGCAATTAATGAAATGGTACATATAAGTGAAATACCTTGACTAAGATTGTAGATGCTGAGACAGTAAGAAGAGCATCCAGCAAAATGTCTGTACACAATCAAGTAAACAGAATTCATGTTCACAAGAGTTTGTGACATAGATTGAACCAAATCACCTATCATGTAGCACTTGTTCTGATGGGCAGACTCAGAAAATAATTGAACATTCTGTTTAGCGAAGAAGAACTAATTGATCTTTACCACGGACATGTTAATTGACTGGCTACAATGATACACCTGATCGAGTAACTAGTGACTCACTACTATGGTAGCAATGATGACAGCAATTTGTGATATGAATCAGCTATCTTGACATTTAAGAACATGATTCATCCACTGTATGAGCGCATGTTTGACATTGCAAGGTTGTACGAAGTTAGATCATGAAGTTGAGGCAATACTGCCTAGTGGAAATCACAGATCAAAACCTTCAGATATGGAGATTGTTCATGCCTTAACATTTGAATGTTCATATCTATTTGTATATTTAAAATTAACTGTCAACACTGTACTCAGAGAATATACGCGAATCCGTTGTTTTAAATAGAATGCATGGCGATTATGTGGTGAACTAGATAAGATGGCATTCTGACCATAAAAGCTTAGTTATATATTCAAATGGTATAAATCATAAATGACAAATGTGTTTGTAGACGCCTAATTACTCTCGATGACGGGGTCAATGCAAGGAATCTGACTGACATTCAATTCTAATGATTCATGATTTTAACTTTTTGTTCATTGTCAACTTTTTACCAAGAAATTTTACATATGGTCTGACTGTATGACCACGTTTGTAATAGCCTGCTGTATCAATATAAGGTTGTTTTTCCAAGTAAGTTTAATTAGTTTTGACTTAACGTTGAGAAAGTTTTTTGCAATTTTATCCTTTTAAAAAATTTCAATCATACAATTACATCTGTCATTCATCATATTGTTGATTTAATTTCATACTTTAAGTTTTTTACATTCTACGTAGAATTTCAATAATTAAACAATTGTAATGCACATTAACGTTTTGGCCCCACACTGTTCATCTTGACTTAGACCAAATTGTGTATACATGCTAGATGAAAAATCAAGATTTTAGTGCAGTATACATACTAGAAGAAAGATCTTAATCAAGTAATACATCAACATCTTAACAGTTCTGATGAATAGGTATGTATCTCTGTCCACACCTTACAGGCTGACTTTGTGTATGGACATGCAAGGGTCTACTGATCTTAGTATTCGTCATGACTAAGGCAATAATGACCTGCTAGATAGCAATTCTTGGTCTGCAGAGACTGTTCACATCATTTGAGAAGCTGTATATGCCGCCATGATACTCATTGATAATATGAATTGAGACATAATGCATCCAAGAATAATCTCTGTTAACGTACAGATTGATAGATGAAGACATGCTATGACTGGAGGCATGGTTGTGACACTTAGCTAGAAATGCTAAGCTAGTGATATATCAATGTGTTGGATAAGATCAATATTATGCAATTGATATGTATCTGATAGTGTATATAATGCTAACATGCATCGTTTAGTTTCTCAATGACCGCCTGCCCTATATCCTGACTCTAGGTTCAAAGAATCTGACTCATGTGATTGTATGTCATATGACCAATAGAAGCTGAATCATGATCTCAGGATCTGAGAGAATTGCATTCCAGAATATCAACCCTTGATTCTAATGTAATTGATTCAATGATTTTTGTAACATTTGATGTTAAATCTCTATTTACTTGTATTCCGAATATTGAGGGAATACAATTCATACAGAGATATCTTAGTTTACATTCCAATTTTAGTAGCAGGAAAATAGAGTTTTTATCCATGCTTATAGAGATGGTTCTGGAAAACAATTTGTTTATATACGATCAAACAGTTTATAAACAAGTTAATGGGGTCGCCATGGGCACTAGCTGTGCTAACAGCTATGCCAATTTGGTCATGGCGACCTTTGAGAATGCTTACATAGTCAACCATCCACAAATTTTGTTTTACAAAAGATTTGTGGATGATCTTTTTATGTTATGGGGAGGTTCGGTGGAGGAACTGGTCAACTTTTATGAAGTTACTAATTCCAGCAGTTCATTCCTTAGGTTTACCATACAATATGATGTGAACACTATAGATTTTCTCGATGTCACTATCTTCAAAATGCATCACACTATTAATACTAAAGTCCATAGGAAACCATGTTACAAACCAAGTTTCCTACATAGAGACAGTATGCACCATCCACGTATCTTTAAGAATGTACTTAAAGGTCAGATGATGCGCATATCTAGACTGTCCACTCAGGCCACTGACTATCAGGAAGGGATTGATGATCTTTGTAGTGGTTTTATTGCACGGGGTTATACCGAAGAAGAGATCCATAGAGTTTCTAGGGAAATGGATCAACTCAGGGGCAGTAGGGCTAAACCCTTTTACTCAAATCCAACTGATGATATACATTATGATCTTAGTACAACGAATGAGAGGAGACCTTTGGGCTTTATTGTACCCTTTGGTCGAGGCCTTGACACAATTCAAACCTCAGTTAGAAAGAACTGGAATATACTTACAGCGGATGATAGAATTGCTGGGTTGGTGGGGCAGACTCCTTCCTTTGTTTTCAGCAACATGCCTAATCTCAAGAGAATACTATGTGGCCCTAGTAACTTGAGAGGTAAGGCCAATACAGGCATGGAAAGGACTCATAAATGTGGTTCTTGTCCACAGTGTGTGTTCATTGACGAATCACACTATTATAGACACCCTACCACAGGCCATCTTTGGACTATCAATTGTGATAGCAGCTGCAATACTAAGAATGTCATATATATTGCGCATTGTATTCAGTGTTTCTCCTTCTACATAGGAAAAACTAATAGAACATTGAGGGAGAGAATACGTGACCATGGTTATTGTTTGGCGAGAGGTCAGGAGTATAGTGCACTGGCTAAACATACTATGAAGGAGGGGGAGCTGCATAAGTTTTTATTTCAAGTTTTGCAAGTTATACAGAGCAATGTTAGATTAGGGGACATGGTGAATGTAACTGAACAAGCTGAACTAAAATGGATTTGCAGACTAGCAGCCCACAGGGACAAGGGTTTGAATGAGGTTCTTTCCATCAAACCTTTGCTCAAAGGGAGACCCCTTAGATAACTTGATGGTCCATCTGTGGAGGCTTGTTCCATCTTCCATGATACATTAGTTCTTGTCTGTTACCTCCTTTCCATTCATTGTTCACATTGTTGTCGTCATCATTTTTGTCTTTGTACCCTCCTGTATTTTAGTTTTTGCTTTCTCAGTATTGTTTGCTTATGTGTATGCACCATGTACATATACATACATGCATGTGTCTATGTACATGTATGTGCACACATATTTGCCACTGTATTCTTTTGGATGCCATACTTCCTGGTCAGTGCATGCAATTTTTTCACTACATTTTATTCATGCACTCAGGACAGCTCATTAGACAGTTTTCAGTATTTCATGTTTTAGCTTTGTATTGCTCCATTGCAGTGTTTTAATACCGTTGCATTTAGTAGTGATATTTATTGTAGCAGTACTTTTTATATATAGCCAGATGTATTTTGCATTTATGCACCCTTTTTATGTATAGGATTTTGATTATTGTTGCATATTTATATAATGCATGTAATTTTTAGACTATTATCTTAGCCAATTTTAATCAGTTTGTCATGGATTAGTCTAATAAGGATTGTGATTTACTGTTTATCTACTGTTTTTATCGTCTTCATTATTTGGTTAATTTAGAAGGGTGTTAGCACTTTAAATTTGAAATGCTTGCTTATTGGGTATGCAGAATGAATTGTTACCTTTTAAAAATGGCGCCTTAATAGCGCATCATTGTTTGTCTGATGAAGCGGCTCTTTAATGGCCGTGAAAGCGCTCACCAATAAACTGTTTGTTTTATAGCATTGTGGCAGGGTCGTTTATACTTTGGATTACCAGTTGGATCTATTGGAGTTTTTTATCTTCGTCTACTGTTGAACTGCAGTTTGCGATTTTGTTTCGCTCAAGTGGAATTGATATGAACAGTGGTTTTTTGGCGAGACTGTTTGACCGGTGAGGTTTGCCTCATATCATACGAGTTTTTCTGGCCTTGCAGCACATTACATCAAGGTTTGTTGCTGAGCGACCTAACGGAGCTTTAATTCCATATATGATTCATATATTTGGATTGCTTATATACAGTAGTCAGAGACTTTTTTGCGTGTTGGTTTACTGAGTGCTAATATTACCAGTTTACTTTAACTCTGTAGACAGAGACTTTTTGCGTCCTTGGTGTATACGGGTGGTTTCGTTATATATACACTTTTTCCATCATTAAGGGAGGTTTCAACGATATATATATATATATATATATATATATGTATGTGTGTGGCAGTAAATATACACATGTATATGGATAGGATATGATACAGCAGTTATGTGTAACATATGTTCACAGGCCGTACATATGGTGGTGGGAGGTCCAATAAACAAATGTGTAACAGGTAGCATCACCCCCCACCCACCCAGCTAGGCTGGTGAGACATACAGACACACAATAATGGTAAACACACAGCTGCTTCCCAGACCACTGGTAGGATACTACCAGCGGGAGAGACCTGCAAGGTCTAAACTTGAAACATAGACATCGATGTCCCTTGTGGAACACCAATAATTAATGATCGGAGCCAGTCCCGATAATGATTTATCAAACCAGGCTGTAGATTTACAAGGACCAGTAGGTTGTGCAAGCCTGATAACCCATGGGTCAACACAACGTATGACATGTGTCCCGACACGGGGAGAGTGGGCAGTGTGTAGTGGTGTGTTTATACCCCACCTGCAC
This sequence comes from Protopterus annectens, assembly GCF_019279795.1. NCBI lineage: Eukaryota > Metazoa > Chordata > Ceratodontiformes > Protopteridae > Protopterus > Protopterus annectens. The sequence continues at coordinate 1,903,588,273 of NC_056741.1, forward strand.
CCACAGTAAGGATGAGTGCTGTAGAGGAGTGGCAGGTGGGGGAACTATGGGTATGCGATTATGGGCGTAGGCATGCATGTGTTGGCTGGAATAGCCATATTAGGACTGCTTAGGGGATGTAAGTAATATTCCGATATGTGCATAGCTGATGCCCTTACCTCCCAGCCCCTAAGAGCACATCCACTGGATAGTCCGTAAACCATTGGGGAACACATAGGGACCAAACCATTGAACTGTCCCCAATTACCAGGGACGTCCCTGATTTCGACTCAGATTCTAACTCTGTCCCACCTAAACCCTCCTAGAACTAGTGATATTAGGAGGAAAGGTGGTGGATTACATGTAAAGAATAACAACAACAATTAAGAGTCATAAACAGCATGTACCTCAGACAATGTGTATGAATACATATGCACTGGGTCTGTCAATGTGTTAGGTTAATAGCACAAAATATTTAAATGTGTCCCTGATGTTCATATTCATTTTTCCCAATGGTATGAGAGGTCTGATAGGGACAGAAAGCACATATTCCGCTGACTACCTTAGAAAGATGATAGAAGGTATGCAGTAGCATGTCTCAGCTGACGGATGTGGGTCCCAAATCCCAATTACTTGTCTATATTGAAGAGTCTCAGTTCCCATGTATCAGCCAGATGGGTGCAGATTGTAAGAGGAACACACAAATAATATGAATAAAACAATGGACAGGCTGCTGATTCCATACAGTTGAACAGCATGCCGTCGCCTAATGGGCAGCCATTCCCGATACTGTAGGCATGTAATCCGAAGTAATAGGTATCACGAGGTAATATTGTGGTCCTTGCTCCCACACAGTGGTGTGAGTGTCAGATTCAAGCACCAATGTTGGTGCATTTGCAAGTGCGGGAGCGACCGGGTGTAAGCCTGTTTGGCTACCAGTATGTGAGTATTACACTGGTAAAGCAATTTAGAGGCAAACGGAGTGTAAGAAGCTGTAACCAGAAGTTAGCATTGCTTAACACCATGCAAACCCATGCACACCTGCTCACAACTGCTTTAATGTGCCTTAATCCCTCCGTATCCAATGGCTTTGTTCTGCCCTGCAACAAAATAAACAGCCTCTTCAAGGCTTGGAACCAGGACCCTGCACACACAGCTAATGTGATTTACCAATACACCATGGCAGATATACAGACATCGGACATTACCACAAAGATATCATACAGCGCAGTCATTCAACAGTATAGGAATGAATCCCATCACGTAGATGTATGCGTGAGTGTTTATGTCCAGCATATAGGAACACACATATATAGAGATATATCAGGAACATACCATGTGGCAACAAAGCATTACAAATGAATGAAAAGGGAAACACCAGCGACGCCTGTATTATGTAGTGGAGTTGTCCTATGTAATATCAAAACTCCCTCAGACAGACATGTGCCATTCATACACCCAAACAGTTGTACATTGGCCATATACATCACTCTGTGCATGTAATGTACATTAACACAACAGTACCTGTCCAATCATTATGTGAGAACATTACTCTTGCAAGGTGCTGTGTGCAACATCATCATCATGATAAAGGTAAATGCGGTAACCATAGAGGGACCGGTAGTGTTGTGTGTACAATGGCATCATCCACATCACATGTATCTGGACCATTTAGGAGTGATGTGCATACCAAGATCATGTGCCTGTGGGACAGGGGTGAGGATAACAGGAGTATGTTGTGATGCATATTACAAGGGTTACAATGTGTCCAGTGGGCACATGTGTGAAATGGACAGAAATGTATAGGGCAAATGTTGTCCTAGGAACCGATTGGCCTTATGTTTCCGTAGGGTGAGAGTGGGATGTGGGGGAAGGAGAGTAGGTATGCCTGTGGAGGATAGGTAGGGTAGGATCACAGACAAGACAGCATACAGGGTCAGTATATGACAAATGTGGGGGGATACACCTCGGATGGGGATGGGTGTTTGGCATTCACAAGCCCATGGGAACAGTGGGATGGAGGTTCCCAGCCATGGGCAGCTGCCACTGCACCAAAATAGCTCAAAGGAGGCAGTGCTGGGGGCTGTCCAAGAGGGGCAGCTTCACCCTGTAAATGTGGCACTCCACCCTTGAGCTTGCATATCTGGCTTCAGAACCCCTTAGTGAGCCCCCAACGCACCACGTCGGGGACCGCACGACAGCAGACATGCTCCTGTCTGGCCATGCTCCCAGAGGGGATATGCCCCATCCTCAGTGGTGGTTCCACCAGAAGGTGGTGCAGAGCCAGCAGAGGTTGAGATCCAAGGCTGGGCCCCAGATGTGCTGGTGCCATGGTCAGCTGAAGTGGGACAGAAGGTTCTGCCGGGACCTCCCAACCTATACAGCCTATGGTGTTGCAGTTTAAACACAGATATGGCACAGTAATAGACAACAGCATTCAGGCTTACTTACAACAGTATGCATAGATATGACCATCAACCCAACACAATGGATGGTATACATTTGCAGAGGGAGCACAACACATGCATATATACTGCATGACATCTGTACAATGTGTAGTAGATCTGTGACTGCAGCTATGAACAGTTGCCCATTATTGCCTTGTCACTGGGAACCCCAGACAGTGTCTGTTATACCACTGTTTCATGTGACATATGTCCAGTCAGGGATGTGATGGCAGTAACCCATCCCTATCACCATGTACTGTCTACAATCCTCACACTATGCTCCTGCTGTGCACAGATGTGTGTTCAGCGTGTAACACAGGAAACAAATGGTTCCACACACTAACCAGTACACAGATGGCCATACAGATGGGGATCTCTCACGAACAGAGCACTGTCATGCCTGTTTTAAAACTTGCAGAATAGCCATTACCACACACAACATGTTAAACAGGCAGTAGTCTCAATGCAGCATAGCTACACTTACATGCTGTAGTCATGTCTGGCACATCACCCTCCTGTTTTTAGGCTATTTCCCACTGTGTATGATGTTTGAGGAACATCCAGATATCATCTGTGATACTGTTTCAAAACACCACAGCCAGGTACCACTCACAGTGACTGTCATGGCCAAACACCAACATGATGTTCCTAGATAATGTACTGTGTTTATCATGCGAATGGCTATGGGAACATCATCACAGCTGTTCTACATGCAATCAGCTAGAGGAGAACTGCAATAGGTGCAGATGCCATCGCCTGATCATGTCCATCACTTACAATACACATGCTGCTGCTGAGCAGGTGTACTCCTCCACATCCACCAGAGAGTGTGTGGGAGGGACAGACAAAGTATATCAGAGAAGGGCTTGGAGACTAAACCCTAAGCATCGTCTGCCACATGCCTACCAGTACAGGGGTCAAACCCCTGACTGACTAGTCATTACTATTACATGTGCATGCAGTTACTACATGTGCCACAAAGCCGACATGTTGCTGTGCTATAAAAACATATATGTGTGTGTAGGTCAGAGACATTTGCAACAGAGATAGAGTAGACATACATTAGGTGCAGAACACATGGCTGTCCACATGAACGGATGCCATTGTCACCACAACCACACTCTCTAATGGACTCACATTGACACTCTTTGCTAGGGCCACAAATACACTCCCTAACTACTTAGCTTGCCACACTGCAGTAATGCACAGGACGACATGCACCACAGGGGATATCTGGAGGTTCTATGGGCTAGGGCATGTGAACATGTTTGACATCTGTTGGTATGCCAACGAGGGTTATACTGGGAGTGACTGTAGTTGGGAGCATCATAACCCACATGCAGACACAAGGTGCCAGTACTGACATGCATGTACGCATTGCTTTATGGGTGTGTAGTGGTTGGCTGTGCAAGATAGCTGTACAAGACTGGGTGAGAGGTAATCCTTGGCATCGCAGTGTGTTGTGCAGTGTGGTACAGAGGTGTAGTGTCTGCAATGTCCCACTCAGATGGGTACTGCATGAACATCCCTGACATCCTGGTTACCGTTGTGTATGGCCATAGCTTTGCAATGCATGCCATGTCTCTGTTTGATAGTCCTTCGCATGGACATTGCCTGGGATGCGCATGTCCCACAATACTGTACAGTGACATGTACAGGTGTACCTGGTTTGGCAGGCACATGTTGTGTACACAGAGTGTTATCCCCCGATATGCCAATACTGGCCTGGTGTGGCAAACTTGCTTATAGTCAGCAGGTCGACCCTGCACCTGCATTGATAGCATGATACAGGTATTCCCTGGTGTCAGTGGCATTGGTTCATACAGGGCACATGTGTACGGCATTGTATGGCCTCTGTAGATCACATTTGATGGCAGCACATATGTTGCAGGCATCCAGTGGGGAACATAGTGAAGGCACATTGTCCACAATTATGTGCCTATTGTACCACTGTACAGGGTGCCATGTCCTCTGCAGCCCACTGCAAACACAATATGCCTATCTGTCATCAATGTGCATGTTACTAGCAACATAGTGGGATATCCTAGGCAAGTGTGTTTGTGTATGACACATGTGCAGGACATATACCGAGTACTAGAAGGGTTGCATACTTTGTTCACCAAGCCTTTTGCCAGATGTAGGGGCATGGCTTGCCAACACAGTCCCGTGGCTGACTGACATCTGTACTCCTCGTGAGGTGGCCATTGTGTCATAAGACGGACAACATATAGGAAACTACAAAATCCGCTCCGCAACATGTCCAGTGGTTAGACACTCACAGCCACCTCCACACAGGCTCTGATAGCCAAACACACACACTTGCCATGTCTTGTATTCGAACCCCTACCTGCTGTATCACACTGCAGCAATATGATTTTAGGGCACGTGCTACTGCGAATACTGGGTTACAGCACTCCTAGAGGTGTATTCCTAGGTGTGTGACAACAGCAGGATTGACAAAGGTGGTCATGTGATTTGTACAGAGAGTGCATACTCTACAAAGCATTGTACTTGTCTCACGCAGGCAGACACACACACACACACACACACACACACACACACACACACACACACCCACACACACAGTTGGCAAGTCTGGGATTAAAACACCAACCTAACTACATTATCACACCACAGCGTTACGCAGTTACAGAACACGTTACCGAGATTACTGGGTCACAGTACTCCCAGAGGTGTATTTCTAGGTGGGTGACATCATCAGCCTTGCCAAAGTTGGGTATAGGAATTGTATGGAGTGTGAGTAGTCTAAAAGCATTGTTCTATCCTCAGGCAGATGTACACACACACACACACACACACACACACACACACACACGCACACACACACAGAGTTGGCAAGTCTGGGATTAAAACACCTACCTAACTACTTTATCACACTACAGCATTATACAGTTAAAGAATGCGCTACCGAGATTACTGGGGCACAGCACTCCCAGAGGTGTAGTTCTAGGTGGGTGACATTATCAGCCTTGACAAAGTTGGGTATAGGAATTGTATGGAGTGTGAGTAGTCTAAAAACATTGTTCTGTCCTCAGGCAGATGGAAAGACACACACACACAGTTGGCAAGTCTGGGATTAGAACACCAACCTCACTACTTTATCACACTACAGCATTACGCAGTTACAAAATGCGCTACCAAGATTACTGGGTCACAGCACTCCCAGAGGTGTATTTCTCGGGGGGGGGTGGGGTGATATCATCAGCCTTGCCAAAGTTGGGTATAGGAATTGTATGGAGTGTGAGTAGTCTAAAAGCATTGTTCCGTCCTCAGGCAAACAGAGAAACACACACACACACAGTTGGCAGATCTGGGATTAGAACATCGACCTAACTATTTTCTCACACTACAGCATTATGCAGTTATAGAACGTGCTAACGAGATTACTGGGTCACAGCGCTCCCAGAGGTGTATTTCCAGGTGGGTGACATCATCAGCCTTGCCAAAGTTGGGTATAGGAATTGTATGGAGTGTGAGCAGTCTAAAATCATTATTCTGTCTTCAGGCAGACGGAGACACATACACACACCAGTGGTGGGATCAGAACACCTGCTTATCTACAGATGACTATTACAATATTACATAGTTACGATTCGAGCCACACAGACTACACATTTCAGGGCTGTCATTATGACCTTATAGGAATGCGAACATCAACAGGGATGCTGGAGGTTAAGATGTACATACCTGTGAACCTGTGTGTTTAAAGTAGGAATCTATCCTGAACTGGAGTATGCTCATCTGTGGAATGGATGACTACTATCACTATACAGGGTTACAATGGCCATGCCCATACACATAGAGGCGCATACCCGACACAAGGTTTCACTGGGCATGCTCACACACTTAGTAGCACAGGGCTGTTTGGAATACACTATGTCTCCAACTACACAAGATTATACTGGGCATGCTCATACACTTAGTAGCACAGGGCTGTTTGGGATGCACTCTGATTGTAAACACGGAAGGCCACAGTGGCCATGCTATTACAGTTAGACGTAAAGAACACATTGTAATGGACTCCAGTGTTAGTAATTGTCATTGTTAGCAGGAACGCTGCACTACATATATCTGACATCGGTCATCTACACGATGTCTGCTGCTGTCCGTCACCTTAGATATACAATTCTATACCAAGCACAATACTACCACTCTCAGTGATGTCTTGCTTGTAGTGGCAACTGCTTGACCAACACAATGAGACAATGTCCTGCTGTAATTAAGAGGTTGTCCAGCGTTTGTCATTCTAGACAGGCTTTTGTCATATATCACATGCATCCATGATTCAAGAGAGTGGGGATAATACCTAGGTCACATTCGCCCATATAGTGCCATTCCAAGGCAAATGTCCTAAACACAGGATAACACCCTGCCACCTACAGGACAACTGCATTGCATGCTTATGCTAACCAGTGCCAGATGTGTAGCTTTCGTAATCACAGCTGCTCACTGTAGATCCAACAATGGGAATACTAACATCTGTGCAGTGAGGAATACCTGGCTGAAGGCTCTGTAGTGCACAATAGCACTACCACCGTATACCTCAGAACCAGACATGTGGGCCATAACACAGGTACGGACCGCTCCAAGTGGTGGTGTCCCCACATACATAAAGGCCACTCACATGTACTGCCCAGTACTCCCACAAAAGGCATCACAGATGAGTCAGGTGCAGGTCACAGTGTCAAAGGCTGCATTCTAGGATGTAACCCTCAGACACCACCATGCCCTCAGACCACTGACACACATCCATACATGTGGTAGGACATATAATAGTACAATACCATGTGACCCTTGACCAGTGGACTGTACCTAGCTCTACACCACTGTGTAGAGTACCCATGTACTGACACAGTTGTGTCATGTGTTATGCAATGCAATGTCCAGTGGTTAGACACTCACAGCCACCTCCACACAGGCTCTGATAGCCAAACACACACACTTGTCTTGTATTCAAACCCATACCTACTGTATCACACTGCAGCAATACGCATTTAGGGTATGTGCTGCAGCGAATACTGGGTTACAGCACTCCTAGAGGTGTATTCCTAGGTGGGTGACAACAGCAGGATTGACAAAGGTGGTCATGTGATTTGTACAGAGAGCGCATACCCTACAAAGCATTGTACTTGTCTCAAGCAGACACACACACACACACACACACACACACACACACACACACACACACACACACACACACACACACACACATACACACACAAAGTTGGCAAGTCTGCGATTAAAACATCAACCTAACTACATTATCACACTACAGGATTATGCAGTTACAGAACACGTTACCGAGATTACTGGGTCACAGTACTCCCAGAGGTGTATTTCTAGGTGGGTGACATCATCAGCCTTGCCAAAGTTGGGTATAGGAATTGTATAGAGTGTGAGTAGTCTAAAACCATTGCTCTATCCTCAGGCAGATGTAGACACACACACACACACACACACACACACACACACACACACACACACACACACACACAGTTGACAAGTTGGGAATTAAAACACTGACCTAACTACTTTATCACACTACAGCATTATACAGTTAAAGAATGCGCTACCGAGATTACTGGGGCACAGCACTCCCAGAGGTGTAGTTCTAGGTGGGTGACATCATCAGCCTTGACAAAGTTGGGCATAGGAATTGTATGGAGTGTGAGTATTCTAAAAACATTGTTCTGTCCTCAGGCAGACGGAGAGACACACACACACAGTTGGCAAGTCTGGGATTAGAACACCAACCTCACTACTTTATCACACTACAGCATTACGCAGTCACAAAATGCGCTACCAAGATTACTAGGTCACAGCACTCCCAGAGGTGTATTTCTCGGGGGGGTGACATCATCAGCCTTGCCAAAGTTGGGTATAGGAATTGTATGGAGTGTGAGTAGTCTAAAAGCATTGTTCTGTCCTCAGGCAGACGAAGAGACACACACACACACAGTTGGCAAGTCTCGGATTAGAATACCAACCTCACTACTTTATCACACTACAGCATTACGCAGTTACAAAATGCGCTACCAAGATTACTGGGTCACAGCACTCCCAGAGGTGTATTTCTAGGTGGGTGACTTCATCAGCCTTGCCAAACTTGGGTATAGGAATATTGTATGGAGTGTGAGTAGTCTAAAAGCATTGTTCTGTCCTCAAGCAAACAGAGAAACACACACACACACACACACACACACACACACACACACACACACACACACACACACACACACACACACACACACACACACACACACACACACACACACACACACACAGTTGGCAAGTCTGGGATTAGAATATCAACCTAACTATTTTCTCACACTACAGCATTATGCAGTTACAGAACACGCTACTGAGATTACTGGGTCACAGCGCTCCCAGAGTTGTATTTCCAGGTGGGTGACATCATCAACCTTGCCAAAGTTGGGTATGGGAATTGTATGGCGTGTGAGCAGTCTAAAAGCATTATTCTGTCCTCAGGCAGATGGAGACACACACACACACACACACACACACACACACACACACACACACACACACACACACACCAGTGGTGGGATCAGAACACCTGCCTATCTACAGATGACTATTACAATACTATATAGTTATGAGTTGCGCCACACAGACTACATATTTCATGGCTGTCATTATGACCTTATAGGAATGCGGACATCAACAGATATGCTGGCGGTTAAGATGTACATACCTGTGAAACTGTGTGTTTAAAGTAGGAATCCATCCTGAACTGGAGTATGCCCATCTGTGGAATGGACGACTACAATCGCTATACAGGGTTACAATGGCCATGCCCATACACATAGAGGCGCATAACCAACACAAGGTTTCACTGGGCATGCTCACACACTTAGTAGCACAGGGCTGTTCGGAATGCACTATGTCTCCTACTACACAAGGTTATACTGGGCATGCTCATACACTTAGTAGCACAGGGCTGTTTGGGATGAACTCTGATTGTAAACACGGAAGGCCACAGTGGCCATGCTATTACAGTTAGATGTAAAGAACACATTGTAATGGACTCCAGTGTTAGTAGTTGTCATTGTTAGCAGGAACGCTGCACTACATATATCTGACACCGGTTATCTACACGATGTCTGCTGCTGTCCAACACCTTAGATATACAATTCTATACCAAGCACAATACTACCACTCACAGTGATGTTTTGCTTGGAGTGGCAACGGCTTGACCAACACAATGAGCCAATGTCCTGCAGTAATTAAGAGGTTGTCCAGTGTTTGTCTTTCTAGACAGGCTTTTGTCACATATCACATGCATCCATGATTCAAGGGAGTGGGGATAATACCTAGGTCACATTCGCCTATATAGTGCCATTCCAAGGCAAATGTCCTAAACACAGGATAACACCCTGCCACCTACAGGACAACTGCATTGCATGCTTATGCTAACCAGTGCTAGATGTGTAGCTTTTGTAATCACAGCTGCTCACTGTAGATCCAACAATGGGGAATACTGACATCTGTGCAGTGAGGAACACCTGGCTGAAGGCTCTGTAGTGCACAATAGCACTACCACCATATACCTCAGAACCAGACATGTGGGCCATAACACAGGTACGGACCGCTCCAAGTGGTGGTGTCCCCACATACATAAAGGCCACTCACATGTACTAACCAGTACTCCCACAAAAGGCATCACAGATGAGTCAGGTGCAGGTCACAGTGTCAAAGGCTGCATTCTAGGATGTAACCCTCAGACACCACCATGCCCTCAGACCACCGACTCACATCCACACATGTGGTAGGACATATAATAGTACAACACCATGTGACCCTTGACCAGTGGACTGTACCTAGCTCTACACCAACTGTGCAGAGTACCCATGTATTGACACAGTTGCGTCATGTGTTATGCAATGCAATGATACCACTGTTTGTAACCAGGTCAGCTGTACACATACCAGGGTCCCTCGGTTATTTACAGCATTAACAGATGACTGTTGCTGTACACCAGTAAACACCCTCATGTTTGGATATGACATACATGTACTTGCTCTGGATATGCACATGCCACACACATACAACATGTATGTAAATAGCAAAGCTGTTGTTGTCCTTTGCGCAGACAGGTGGCTACAGCCATTACACATAAGCACATGGAAGGTAGGTCCATGGCTGCTGAATGCTAACAGTACATAAGGTGTGATATCAATGTTGACAGAGGTAACATTCCCTCTGTACTGGTTACCCTTGACAACTATCATATCATACAACAGTTCATGTGTTATGTATGTCATTACACATGTCCACCAAATGCAATGCCTACAAACATGCCCAAATGACAGGAATGTAGGACCTACACACATGTACATGTAGTAGTGTGTGTTCAGATACCATGTGTGTGCAGTTGCTGATGTTTGCAGGTGACGTGTGTCTTAGTACATCATGCAGTTGCAATGCAGCCTCAACATTGCCAACTGTATATGGTGATATGCTGAAAGTACAGTAAGATGTACTTCAGGTATGGACAGATGTATGGACATAACTAAGTGGTGGGGCATCTTTGCAGATGGATGTTTGCTGAGGACAGCTCACAGGTGTGTCACAAGCATTCCTACAATAACCTGTGTAACCACAAAGCTATGGTTTTGTTAATTGAAGGGGAACACACACAACTTAGACAGTGGTCAGGGTGACACCGAAGGTAAATCACTTGACACCTGTAACAGTTATGACCTCCTATGTATATATATTGTGCATATATCAGCACAGTTGCCAAAAGAAGTGTCAGTACAGTTTGTAACATGTGCAATACTGCTGTAAGTCTGTCATACGTATCATGAGATAGGCAGGTGTTTGATTCACAGTACTGGCATGTGCGGTTGCGTGCGTGTCCATATATGTCATGTATGGTGAGGAATACATCTCAGTTGTTACTCACTCTAATGTACACTGTTATAGACATCTGTACAGACTGCAATGTAGAAAGCAGGTCAAAGGCAGGGGTGTGTATCTCACACATGTGAGGTATCTGTATGTGTGTGACATAGATGTATTCAATAGTGAATGCCACAGTGTGTGTGTGTGTGTGTGTGTGTGTGTGTGTGTGTGTGTGTGTGTGTGTGTGTGTGCGTGTATGTATGTATGTATGTATGGCTGTCTGGTCCCTGGAGTGAGGATGTATGTTACCATAGTGAACTGATAAGACCCCTCCCCCTATCCAGCCGATGCAATCTACTATCTCTGTTGATGTCCTCGATATTAGGCCATACTGACTACCTGTACATATGTAATCTATGTGGCGCGTCATGTAAGTGCACAGTACTGTAATGAAGATTTGCACATAGGCAGGGGTCCTCACCTCAACACTAGCAACTGTGTGTGTGTGTGTGTGTGTGTGTGTGTGTATGTGTGTGTGTGTGTGTGTGTGTGTGTGTGTGTGTGTGTGTGTGTGTGTGTGTGTGTGTGTGTGTGTGTGTGCATGTGTGTGTGTGTGTGTGTGTGTGTGTGTGTGTGTGTGTGTGTGTGTGTGTGTGTGTGTGTGTGTGTGTGTGTGTGTGTTACTGTGTCTGTGAATCCGTGAGTGTGTGGGTGTGTTACTGCATCTCTGAATACATGTGTGTGAATATCTGAGTGTGTGGGTGTATTTGTGTGTTTGCATCCTGTCATGGGAACGTGTATTACTGCTTCCCAATGAGGCATCACATTTTCCACTGGCCTCAACCCTTGTCATCAGCTAGACCACTCTCTTACCTCCCCACTCCATGTAACTGTACCTGTGATGTCACCTAGTATGGATGTCACATCTCTAGCCACAGTAGCTTAATACACAGCTATCATGCTCTTGGATCAGTAGATCAGTAGACGTGTTTGGAACGTGGGACATTCTAACTGTGATGTGGAAGCTACAAGGTGCATGCTGGTATTTTCATACATACCTGTGAGTTATCTACATTTACATATGGGACACTAACTGTAAACACTGACATCCACCGGCACATGCAATTAGACCTGAAGAAGGAAGGCAGAACATCAAGACCAACATGCAGTTACTGTTGTTACACATGATACATACTGTTAACAGTACAAAATGCATTCTAAACCTGTACTACATGGTATGTCTGCTGCCTGTCAACAGTAGGCAACAATTGTAATCTACAATTATCTTCCTAGTCTGTTCACCCTGTGCATCAGACCTTATGAGCATGTCCCTGCACCAATGGTGTGGCTGACAGGGATGTGGCACAGGCATCATGGTATACACAGGGTGATAATGTTTGCCAGAAGCTTAGGCTGCACCATTGGATGACATCATGTGTGTGGGTTAGGGCCTTTGATCTCATTGGGCAAGTGTGGATGTTATGCATGTGTGTGTTGCGGTGCCCTACATATGTTTCTGGTGTGTGCGTGTATGTATGAACACAGTTCTGGAATGTGTCTGGCCTAAACGGGGGTATTATTGACAGCTGTGGACTGTACAGGCCAGGTTTTTCAGTTCACGGTGTCCAGTCATGGCCACGTGACCTGTGCCTGCCAGGGGTTGCACAGGCACTACCAGGCAGAGGTGCAGATTGGGTACTGTCTGATGACACATGCCCACTGGAACCGTGTCCCTGTTGGGACCATCTAGGGCCATGTGCACATGGCCTGCTGTGTCCTGGTATGGACAACACAGCACCAGCTGCACTGCTGCTGCTACCGCCACTATGGGAGCGGGCATGTGAGGTAGCTCATTCACGTAGACCAGCAACAGGTGATGTAGCTGGCCTATGTCCACATGCCCGACTCCTCATTCCTACCAGATGTTCCAGCACAGACATCTCATGGTCGCAGACTGTCATGCCACAGTCAAGGACTCCAACCATGTCACCCAATCGTCTATCCAAAACTTCAGCAAGCTGCTGTTGAGCATTTGCCATTGCTTGGATGTTGTTGTTTAAAGAGCAGGCAGCAGCCCTCTATAGCCTCTGACCTTCTCTGCTGTGCCATTCAGCATGTGCCTGCGCCTCCATTACAGCCTGAAACATGCGTCTGGTGATACCAGCTGCTACACTCTGTCTTGTAGGGGCATTTTGGCCAGAGGTCCTCTTACAAGCAGCACTGGCCACATGCCTGTGGGGAGCATCACCAGTCAGTTGGCTGACACCATAGTGTGCAGGCACACCTTCCATAGCCTCCACAATTTCCTGTTCCAAGCTACCACACGCCAACTGTCCTTCATCTATGGCCACTGGTGATGGGGTATGTGTTGGCATGAAAACTGTGTGCGGGGATAACCAATGGCACAGATTCAGCCCCTCACAACCCTGCCTGTGCCTCAATCATATGTTCATTATCACTGCTAGAGTCTGTGGGGACACTAACATCAGATGGACTGCAGCAGGGGAACGCACCTACATCAACACCTGCGAGGGGCAGACAAGAACTGTACATTACAATCTATACAATAGACACACACACACAGACACACACACAGACACACACACAGACACATGCTATGGCACCCAACATGCATGTGATATGACAGAAGGCATGCAACATGCATGTGATACGACAGACGGCATGCAGCTCATACAATAATAGTGGTAGTTATCATACTTTACCAGAAAGGCTCATCCAGACTCTGCTACACTTTGCTGTGAAGGAAAGGTTAGTTTGCTGTTATTTTTTGTATTTCTGTATTGCCTTTCTATATTTTGAATACTGTAGTTTGTTTTCTTTACCTTGTGTTTTGCTTGCATTCTGTTTAACAGCATATTAAAACTTCAAAAGAGACCACAGCTCTCTCTGTTCTGAGTCAGGCAGAAATAAGAACTGATTAATTAAGGACTCATTCATAAGACAGAAAAGGTCACTTAAGGTTAATCACTTGTTAACAGAGGGTGGAGCTAGGAACTAAAATTTCTATTTAAGGAGTAAACTAAAACATTTCAGAGCTTTACCAGAAAGGCTCATCCAGACTCTGCTACACTTTGCTGTGAAGGAAAGGTTAGTTTGCTGTTATTTTTGTATTTCTGTATTGCCTTTCTATATTTTGAATACTGTAGTTTGTTTTCTTTACCTTGTGTTTTGCTTGCATTCTGTTTAACAGCATATTAAAACTTCAAAAGAGACCACAGCTCTCTCTGTTCTGAGTCAGGCAGAAATAAGAACTGATTAATTAAGGACTCATTCATAAGACAGAAAAGGTCACTTAAGGTTAATCACTTGTTAACAGAGGGGGTGGAGCTAGGAACTAAAATTTCTATTTAAGGAGTAAACTAAAATATTTCAGAGCTTTACCAGAAAGGCTCATCCAGACTCTGCTACACTTTGCTGTGAAGGAAAGGTTAGTTTGCTGTTATTTTTGTATTTCTGTATTGCCTTTCTATATTTTGAATACTGTAGTTTGTTTTCTTTACCTTGTGTTTTGCTTGCATTCTGTTTAACAGCATATTAAAACTTCAAAAGAGACCACAGCTCTCTCTGTTCTGAGTCAGGCAGAATTTTTCCCGTCCCTCCCACCCATTTAAGTTGTCTTGTTAAATACCACTGTCTTTCTAGTTGCCCGCCTCTTATGTTAATCTGACCATATATCTCATTTCTCTCTACTTTCACTGGCTTATGTGAGTAATCACAAAACCATCACTTTTGAAATCCCACCCCTTCAATTATTTAAATTTATTGGCCATCCTACAGTATTTCATAGTACCAAAATACAAAAGTAACCACCCTTTCAGTCCATCTTGCTGTTTTAAAATAGTAACTCTCCACTAAACCTTAACTTTTAAACAGGTAAAACTCAAGTTACCTACTTTCATATCTAACTTCTCTAGTGCACACTGCAGAGTGCATTCTTTTCAATCTTACCTTTAAGTATCCCTGTTACTAGCACTTTCTCTAATACCTAAAAAGATCATCTCTACTTGACTCCAAGTAGACTTTCTCTATCTGTTAAACCTAGCACTTGCTCCTACAGTACTTATTACCTTGATACGGCACTCTTATAGATAGCACCCCAAAAGGCAAACCCCATTTCTCGGTCACCACGTCCCCGAATCTCTTTTAAAGTTTTTTTGTCTAGTCCTTCTAGCATGTCGAGGGATCAGTTGCTAGTGTCCTCTCCTGCTCAGCTGGTGAACCTGGGAATACTGAGGCAATGTTACAATTGCCTCATGTACACAGACAACCCTCTCCTCCTCCCACAAAACACAAATACATGCGAGAGATGCAACTATACGGCCAAACTGGAGGCTGAGCTCTCTCAACATAGGACTGGCAAGACCAGTCAGGAGGAGAAGGTTACCACACACACTATAGACCCAGTCTCACATAGTACCATCACAACCTCAAATCATACACATAAACACACAAAGACATACTCGGCGGCTCTGATCTATATCTACCAAAACAGCAGAGGCCACCAAAGCAGACACCCAAACAACCACCACCTCAGAACACAACACCTGCAACACATAGACCTCACAGTCAGAGTGTCAAACAGTCACAGCCCTTAAGGCCAAACACAATGCCAGACACACTAGTCATTGGTGACTCCATAGTCAGACACACTGACGTCCCGCTCACCAGACTGAGTAAGGAGAAGGTCACAGTAAGCTGCCTGTCGGGCGCTAGAATCCGCCACATAACACAAGCACTCAGGTCTCTCAACAGCAGGTACAAATATGACTCAGTCATTGTCCACGCTGGTGTAAACGACCTGAGACGTACCTCCTTGGACTACATGAAAGAGACATTGAGGAGCTCTCTGATTATGTAGCCCAGGCAGGTATGACCCTGACCTTGAGCAGTATCCTACCTTCACCAAGAATGATGCCACAATACAGAGATAAGATGATCAGCTTTAACAATTGGCTTAAACTCTGGTGTCATTCAAAGGGGATCCAATGTCTGTCTGCCTGGGATGACATGCTGGACAAGCCACGCTGCTTCGCAAGGGACGGCTTGCACCTGTCACCCCTGGGATTCCGGATATTGGCAAAGGCTCTTGCCAATCCCATAGTGCCTTTTTTAGGCAAGGCTCAAATTCTAAACCTACCACCCTAGAACACAAAAAAGGAAAAAAAATAAGGGTAATGCTGCTCAATGCCAGAAGTCTAAATCTCAAAATGCACACTCGAGGCCCTTCTCAGTATGGAGAACATCGATGTCTGTGCAGTGACAGAAACCTGGTTCAAGGCTCCTGAGAGCACCCCAGCACTATCAGGTTTTACCTCTTATCATGCGTTCCGGCCCCAAAATCCGGACAATACCAAGAAAGGAGGGGGGGTATCCATATTCATCAAAGACATCCACACCTCAAGACTGGTGGCAACGCACGATGCATCGGAGACCATCCAGGTGCAATTAACCATAGGCAAGACTGCTCTGCAAATTGTAGCATGTTACAGGCCACCCTCACAAACTCAGGAACCTCACATGGCCTTCCTGAAAACACTAGAGGGGATAAATGTATCACCAAACACCATCATACTAGGTGACTTCAATTACCCTAATATAGACTGGGAACACTACTCAAGCCCAAACACCCTAGCCCAAAAGTTCCTGGAATTCATAAACTCAAATGCCATGGAACAACTAGTCACCATCCCCACAAGAGGAGAAAACTTACTTGATCTCATCATCACGAACATGGGAGCACAATGTTCAACACCGGATGTATACCCCTCACTGGTGAGATCAGATCACAAACTAATCTCGCTGGAGGTCCTCATCCCACCCCCACCTGAAATAAAAAAGACCACAGCAAAGAACTTCGAAGCCGACTTCACACTTCTAAAGACTAGTGTGGTCTCCTTTAAGGCCCCTGAGCCGGCGGAAACAGTACTCAAGCCGCTGAATCACTTACAAATGCCTTCTACCAGCACCTGCAGGACTGCATGGATAAGGCAATCCCAAGCAAAACAAAGACTCTTTGTACCAAAGGCAAGCGTCCACTCTGGTGGACCCCAGCCATAAACAAACTCTACAACAAAAGGAGGAAGCTACTACAAGATAGAGCAAAATCCTTAAAAGGTAAGACACCCTTGATCACTATAAGTAAAAACTAAGAGCTCTCATAAAATCATCCAAAGCAAATTTTGAGAGAAAAATAGCTAAAGACTCAAAGACAATCATAAGGCCTTCTTTAGCTATGTTAGAAACCTGGGAGGAAACTCCCAGATATGCTCAGAACTAGTTCAAAATGATATGAAGATTACTGATCCTACAGACATTGCCAACATACTGGCTGACAGGTTCAGTGCAAACTCCCCACTCCCCCCAAAAGGAGAGATATCTATACCAAACGATTGCAGCCCCCAAACATCTCCAACGCCCAAGTGAGAACTGCTCTCTCCAAAGCAAAAAACACAGCATCCATGGGACCTGATGGTGTCCCCGGCTGTGTGCTCCACGAACTCAACGAGGAATTAAACCCACAGCTAGGACAGCTGTTTAATCATAGTCTTACCTCTGGATACGTGACCAGGGAGTGGCGCACTGCAACTGTGGTCCCACTTCACAAAGGCGGTGCCTCCACCAACTCTGGAAATTACCGGCCCATTAGCTTGACAAGCCTTATCTGCAAAGCCATGGAGAGGATCATAATGGACCTCATAAATAAAGACATAGGGAATTTGCAGACTTTGGATCCATCCCAGTTTGGCTTTGTCAAAGGCAGATCATGCCTTCTAAACTTGGTTGACTTTTTCGAAACAGTCACCAAAGCCATTGATGAGGGAAAGGCAGTCCATACAGCCTACCTCGATCTGGCGAAGGCCTTTGATACAATACCCCACTCGGGTATCATTGAAAAACTCATCAGCTTAAATGTTAACCCATACATCACAAGATGGGTTGCAAACTGGCTGAGTGACAGAACCCACAGGGTCAGAGTTGCTGGCGCCATGTCAGACTCAAAGCCTGTCACAAGTGGTGTACCACAGGGCTCAGTCCTGGGCCCACTCTTGTTTGGCATCTACTTTTCCGAATACAAGCAAACACAGGAGGGTTATGGCTGACAAAGTTTGCAGATGACTGCAAACTGGGCGCCATAGTAGAAAACACATCTGACACAGATATCCTTCAGAAGGGTCTCACAGAAGCGGATAACTGGTGCCAGAGCCATGGCCTAAAGTTAAATGCCAAAAATGCATAGTCATACCCTTCGGGAAAAACAAGGTTACCCCTAGCTACCAAATAGGTGGCAATCCACTGAGTACAGAAGAAGTTATCAGGGACCTGGGGACCCAGGTTGATAGTAGTCTGTCATTCGACACCCATGTAGCTAAAGTAGTTAGGAAGACCTTCTACATTGCCCACCTTATCATGAAGGATTCTCATCTAGATCAAGGGAGGTCATAGTCTCCCTATACTCATCACTCATCAGACCAATGATTGAGTACAATGCCCCATTCGAATGTATCTGACCCGACACTTGCAGCAGCTGGAGAGGCCACAAAGTTCCTCACCAAAAGGATAAAGGGTCTCAAACATCTGTCCTATGCTGCCCGACTGAAAGAACTCCAGCTCTATTCAGTCGCACGCTTGCTCAGAGGTGACCTTTGCCTAACATACAAGGCCATGTCAAACCCAGATTTGATGAATATGCTTCACCTCAAAAATCTAGATCCGTCAGAGCCACAAGGGCGGGAGACTTAAACCTCGACACGGCTATTAATAGGACGTGCTGGAGGGATAGATTCATCACCCAAAGACTCCCTATGCTGTGGAATAAAATCCCGGTATATGTGAGGCAGAGCACCTCGCTGGCCTTGTTCAAGAGAAATCTTGACCAATGGATGGGAGATCGCAGATATACCCCAGGGATTACCTCAGTGTCACTGCTCAACAGAGGCACAGCAAAATAATGGGTATAGTTCCCCATACTAAAGGGGTGGCGTAAGCCACAAAACTATGGGCTAGGCTTGTAAATGCCCTCGGGCAGATAGCCTAGTATGAACCTATGAACCTATGAACCTATGAACCTATACATCCCTGGGTTGCACACAACAGCATGCATGTGTCATAGTAGAAGGCATGCACATTACACAATCATAGTAGTAGTTAGCATACATCCCTTTGTTACACCATGTAGACCAGCACAGGTTAAAAGTACACCTGCCTGATGTGTGGCCTATGACCTTGACAATCACATGTAGTATGACATGTGATCTGCTGACGTGTGCAATGAAATGCATACATGTTTAAAACAATGGTGTCCTGTCAGATATACAGTGGAGTAATGGTGTCCCAATGCAGGGATGTGTTATACTAACATGGACCTTCCGCTGACGCAGTGTTGTCTGTCCACCCTACAGATATACTGCACATTTAGCTGATGTGCATGGCCATTGCAGGGAATCATGTGGTGTCTCTATTGCTATACATTTTGAGTTACAGACACAGTTCATAGCCATGACTGTGTTCAGATACAATACATATATACTGTGGAATGTGACCCATGTCATTGAGGTGTATACACACTAAACCATGATGTGGAATGTGTGACACAGGTCACTGAAGGGTATACGGATGACACCCCTGCACATCTGCAACCATATTGCTGCTGCCTGGCAGCTATGGCCAGACATGGCAAACTCGTCAGTACACCATGTCCCACATGACATCTGTGTACCACACACACACACACACACACACACACACACACACACACACACACACATGAGGAGCAAGGATGACAGTGATGTCCGACAGCAGCAAGAGGATTGTATTGTATCTGTGGGCTGATGTAGTTGTCTGTGTATGTTTGTGGATAATGTACAGGTGACTGCTGTCATGTCGTGACACACTCAAGATGTTCAACACATCTTATGTGGTAGATTGATGTCACACCTACACAAGATGTGCACAGGACTGTAGGATGTCTAGTGTTCCACATCTGCAATATAACCATTACACAAAGTCCATAGTCAGACCATGTGGAGCCATTGTACGACAGGGTGTACACACAAGCACATTACATCTACTGTGTGTGTTGCTTTATGTCTCTGGCTATCCTCGATGGCCATGTGTGAACATATGTTGGCCAAATGGTTGTGATGGGTGTCTATTTCACATGTCTTTGTTGTCCCATATTACATACACCCATAGATGTCATATGCTCTACTGCAGATAGGGTTATGCAGACAAAGAGTGGTATGTTTGGTATGTGGGATATGTTTTTCAGGATAGTTAGGCAGTGTTGCAGCCAGCCCACTAGATGTCATAGACATGTCAGATAGCACATAACATTGTGTGACATTCATAGCAGGGGTATAATCCACACCAGTGAATCCTGTGGGCTGGCCATACTTCAGCTCACTGTGTAGTACTGTTTGTATTCCCCACATGTGTAGTTCTGATCTGTAGTACATGTCCCTACAGTGAACAACACCTCCACCATTGTATGCACAGCTGTCCACACATCTGGCAATGACAGTTTGTGAGGTTTCATATCGGTGTTTCGCATAGTTTGCAAGTATTGCACATGGGTAGCCATTGTAATGCATTGCAGGCCCGACCTGTATATTGTGACAGGACCATGCATTATGTGTACATGTATTAAATGGCCACATGGTAGATACATCTGTGCATTAACATGCCTGATAAATAATAACAGTCTCACCTGCAATGAGCTGCTGTCGCAGCGGAATGCCAGAGGTACCTAAATAGGAGTGACACAGCAGTATGATCATTATCCACACCTGTATGATAGCTACAGGGTGCAATGTGCATGTTAACACATATGCCAGTACAATAGACTATACTATGGAGTATGCACATGTGTGCATACACAGTGTAGCATACTATAGTATGCGGCATGTGTGTATACATCCCTTGCATATGATGTTACATTACATATTGTACAGTGACACATGTAACTATATGGAATATAGTTGTTATATGTGCAGTAGTGACTTACCAGGCAACTCCAGGCTCGGTGGTTGAGAGACACCCACCTCCACGATATCAGCTAAGGCTTGTGGATGTTGTTCTGCTGGTGTCCCTAGGTTGGCCAGTAGCTCCTCAGTACATGTGAGTGGGGGCTAGGTTAGTGGCCCACCACCTGTTGCACCTTGTTCCCTGATGATTGCATTTGCATGCTGTTTCACCCATCTAATTAGGTCTGTACAGTGTCTGCACACCTGCTGGTATGTGCGGTTGTGGCCTCCCACATCATTAACCCTCCTGCGAAGTTTCTGCCACAGGGCATCCCACTGCTGTGCATCCTGTGGCACATGGCTGAACAGTACATGATGATTATCAAGTAGGTATGGGATGAGGGCCTCATCCTCCAAGCGGGTATAAGGTGGCAGCCTTGCACGTGGCATACCTGGAAGACATAATGATGGAGACAGGTCACAGTAACTCACAGAGACGTACAGAGCTGCAGCTGAACATACACGTGTATCACATTTATTACGATTAAATAGTTGTCTTTGCAAATCTACATGACACTGACACCGCTGACATGTTTGTGTCACACACATTTGACACTCAATGGTGATTGGATATTATCACCATATATGTGTGTGTCACCTGATTACATTGCTCATACTCCATGTGGATGATGTCTTGATGTGGGCATGTCTGTTTGCCTGTACTGGTGTTCTTACCTATCAGCACATGCCTGGATGTGTCCACATTAATGCAGTCAACCTTGATGCTGTGTATATGTCACATATAAAGACTTACACTGCCTTAACGGACATGACCTGTGACCCTGCAGACTTGCTCATGGAAAGTTTTACATGTATGTGTTTTGCCATATACATCTACACGGCACTGTACAGCAGTTCATCATCCTGCCATGTATCACCTGTGTTGCACAAGTGATACGCATGGGACACTGGCTAGCCTGATGGTATTTGCAGGGTTGGATATCAACTATAGCATTTACGGTCAAAGTCATCTAGTAGGCTATATGCCCTGGGCCATGTATGAGCCTACGATGAAAGGTTACCTAGCTGTAGCTGACAGGTGGGTTTCTGGGGCCAGGTCAAGCAGTGCCACATAACTGATCCACAGGGTTAATGATATATTTACCATGCGGTCATCACACCATGTCTGAAAGAAGGGCAATGTGCAGCTTTGCTGGACAGGGATGCATAGTATGGCAGGCGTATGTAAAGTGTATGGGACAAGGATCTGTCCAGCATGTGGTGATCCTTGTACTAGGAAGGTGGATGTCCATGAAGTATGTGTTTGAGATCAGGATGTGTACATGTAGCCTGTCCAACATCACTGGGTTGGACATGGCTTTATTCAGGGTAGGCATCATGCTACATAGTGGAGATGGGGATTGGGAAGGCTGGCGTAGGCCTTCTGAACATGGCCAATACCCCTTAAAGGAAATATGTGATCTGATATGGGTCACTTGAGTGTTGAGTATGGTTGAACAATGATCTCTATATTCATGGATGACACCCTGTCATGATTAGGGTTGCCACTTATGACTACCTGACAGGTGTGGTGATGTAACTATCACAGGAAAGACAACTGCCCAGCTGCATCCCTTACACACAGTGTCCATTATGTTCACCACTGCCTAGGTGGCAGTTCATGGGTACAGGGTTATTAACATAGGGGTGACAATGCAATATGTAGCTGTCAGATTGTGGCCATATGTCACACACCTCACCCACAAAGCCCTTTCTTTATGTTGTCCACAACACTCATTAAGTCAGCTATTGCTACTAGGTCATAGTCATTCGCATACTTCAATAGGCAGATGCCTTCTGTTAGTCTGTGTGGTATAGATTACAATGAGGGGAAGTACAATGAATTACCCCTGTCTTACTGCAGCTGGCACTGGTGTGATGTGCATGTATTATTCAGACACCTTCTGTAGTGTTGGTTCTGCCAGCAGTCCAGTTGCAAAACACTCCTGTGACATAGGAATGTACATCTAGTATACTGAGTGTAGATGGAACACAGTATGGGTGATGATGTCCTATGACCTGGCAATGTTATGATATGCTGTGTGAAATCAACCTTACTGTCGTCTACATCTGTACTGCTGACATCAAATAATTTGATTAAGGATCATGGCCTTTCAGACCAGACTCAGCAGGGTAGTAGAGCAGTACTTCCCATTATCAGTGGTGTCTCCCCCTTTGTGGGTTGTGATAACTGTTGGTGTGCACCATTCAGTGTGTACACAGCCTAACATGAAACTATGTTTTACATGATGTGTATGTGGAGAGAAAATTGTTTTGCCATATGTGTATGATACAACCTGGGATGTGGACAGGTCCCATGCAGCCTGAGTGCAGCTTGTACCTCCATAGGTGTGGTTACAGGGGCTCTGTAGTGTACATGGATATATGATTATGTACCTGTTGGGGGGGACAGTGTGTTTATGTTATCCAAGACGCTATCTGGATTGCTTATTCATGCTCAGCACTTGTTCAGAACTTGTAAGCACTAAATAATCTACTAATTACTATAGCATTAAATCTTCCACATTACTGCTTATAGAAAAAAAAAACTCTTGTACTCACTTCCCTCACTTATCTAAAGGAAAATATTTTTTTATTCAGGCATGTCCAAGGGTCAGCTCTCAGTGTTCTCTCCTGTCTATCTGATGAATCTGGGCATCTTGAGACAATGTAGAAATTGCCTTATGTACACAGACAACCGTCTCCTCCTACCACCCAACACTACAACCTGTGAGAGATGCACTTATCTAGCCAAACTGGAGGTAAAGCTCTCTCTAACCAAGACTGAACTTGACAGTCATGAGGAGAAGGTAAACATTTGCACCACACCACACTCATCACATAGTCTCACTGTTAAATAAAATTAAGAATTCAATACACAGGAGGTTCAGATTCAAAAGTTTACTAGTGTACACCAGAAGGCATAAAACGTACAAGTACAGAATTTTGTCTAACATGAAACAGGAAGCACACAAGTTTATATAGGTTTAACATTCAAGCTGTGCCCACCTTACTGACGTGATATGTCACAGGGCATCTACATCACTTTAGCTTACAGTCCTCTATTCATAAAACTGCTGATGCTGTATATTTTAAAAAAGTTTTCCTCTGGTAACAATACGGCCTTGCTATCCACCTGGTCAGACATAATGTCTTTCTGTAAAGTTACTTCTTCAAGGTTTCATATCAGTTCGAATACAATAGCAGATTCAGTCTTTTAATACACATCTTTGTTCACTGTTACACTTTCCCACCAGCTGCATGCTATCTCAGTAACACATATACAAGGCCAAATCATCCCAGCAGGAAAGAGCAGAAGATTTCATTATTTCACATATCTAATTTCCTGACCCAGCAGATAATCATTTGTGAAAAGCATAAACATTAAAACTTGCTAAGCTAGCATCTGTCAGGGTTGAAGGTCAGCTTGCTTCAAGCTACACTGCAGTTTCAAAACTACTTACATTTACACATGAATTAATCCTTTCTGTTATATGATTAATAGAATAAAATGCATTATATACTACTTTGCTTTTAAACTAGCATTTCTCATATATTCAAATACACATTTTTCTAACATTTTCCCCCCTATTAATACTTTTTATTCTATTTTGAAGTATGCATATTGTCATTTCATCTCCTAACTTCTTCCACTTAGGATTTTCAGCTAAGTGAGTCATTCAATCTATACTTCAGAAAAAATGTCATCTGAGATCAATTTTTCAATCTCAATATCCTGATACAAAGTTTCAGTAACAGATACATCAATAAAATCTTTGATTAATCTTTTCATGCAGGGAATTCCACAGCAAACACATGCTCCTATTAGGAGTATACCCACACAAATGGCAATCAGAATATTCATTAGGATGGAACCCCACCCCCCAAATAGATTCTGGAAAAAGTCCGTCAGTGGGTTTGGGCCTGGTTCAGTCATGGCTGATACTTGCTGAATTACCTCTAGGTGATTATTAATTTCATGCCTATTGTCTGGTATGTACGCACAGCATTCTTCCTTGATAAGCGCGCACGTACCACCTCTCGCCACTAAGGTGAAGTCAAGAGCCATTCGATTTTGTAGCACAACAGTTCTTATTGCATTCAGTTCATCAGTCACCAGTTCTAGGGCAGAAAAAGTTGCATTACTCATTACTTCGAGAAGTTTTGACAACTTCCTCAGCTCCCAGAAAGATTTGACTGCTCCATAGGCTGGGAATATTCCTGCCCAAGATATAACACTGTCACTCAATTCCATATGAGTCAATTTGCTTTTGTCTTTCACGGTATTATGGTCTTTCCAGCCAGCTTCAATCTTTCCAACTGGATTCACAGGTTTTTCAACTGGACCTTCGGGTTTTCGGGCTGCTTCTCTCACGTTTCATATCTTACCCAAAGGTAATTCTGCAGTATGTCTTATTGCCAGAACCAAATAACCCAAAAAACAACTGCCGGACCAATTCTCAGGTAACCATTTATATGCTTTTTTCCCACAAATAAAATAACAGTTTTCTACTTTAGTACTAATACGCATTAGCCCTGCATGAAACATTTTCTGATCTATAACTGACAATTGTTTAAACAAAACAGGATTCTTGCGAATGTCATTCATGGTTGTTTTCAATGAGTTCAAATATGAGTCATAATTAGTATTGCAAAAAGTAAGATATGGTTATATTACAATTGCTCCAGCCCACCTGGAGAGTATCATTTTTGTAAAAACATACAATTCCTTTTTGTGTGACAGGTAAAAATAAAGCTATTTTTTCCTGTGATCTCACAGTTCCTGTATCAAAGAGTAAATTCTCCCAAGTCTCATTTATCCCCAAAGGGACAGCGGACATTATCAGTCCTCCATATGCTGTTGGTATAGCTGTACAAACCCAGCAATTTGAAATGTTCATAGTCTCTGCATATACACGTTTCATGGCTAGGTATGTGTTAAAATTTGGATGCCAGTCTATAGACGTTTTGTCACGCCTTCCCACTTTCACTTGTGTGGTTGTGTGTAGAATAAACCACAACAAGAGGAAAATTGTCACAATTACAGTCAATAAATGTATACTCAACAAAATGATTATGCAACATCTCTGGGGTTGATCTAAATTTCTATTCGCTTTGTTTTTGGCCATCTTGGTCTGGTTGTGTATCAGTCACAAAGTTTTTATCAAGTTGAAAGTTCTTTACCGGTTTGCAGTGTGTCAAATGAACCTAGGACGTCCTCTCGGCCACTCTAACTGCAGTAGGCATTGCCAACAGAACCTGGTACGGTCCTTCCCACTTTGGACTTGTCCAATTCTTCCTTTTCATCACTTTCAGCCTCACCCATGTCCCGGGGGCCAAGACTGCTTTTACCGGTCTGGTCTGTTCCTTATCTGAAAAAGAGTTAAACTGCAAAACAGATTTATTTGTTAACAGTTTCCTCATATAACTAGCTAATAAACTGTCAGTCTCTTGCTCTGCAGGCATGAGAGCTTTCCACTGAGGCACATAATATGCTCTCCCAAAAATCATTTCAAAGGGAGTCAAACCCTTCACGTTTGGAACCGTTCTCATACTCAGCAGTGCTAAAGGCAGACAGTGTATCCAATTCTTTTGGGTCTCCTCAGCTAACTTCCTTAGTTTATTCTTAAGGGTCTCATTGTACCTTTCCACCAGTCCTGCTGACTGTGGGTGGTAGGCACAATGATTCTTTAAGGAGATACCAAAAAATCTC
Source organism: Protopterus annectens (assembly GCF_019279795.1). Taxonomy (NCBI): domain Eukaryota; kingdom Metazoa; phylum Chordata; order Ceratodontiformes; family Protopteridae; genus Protopterus; species Protopterus annectens. Next base: position 1,903,615,344 of record NC_056741.1, read on the forward strand.
CCAAGTTGCTGAATTGTCTGGTTCACGAAATGTGTGCCGTTGTCACTATAAATCCTTTCCGGAATGCCAAATCTAGGGATTACTTCTTTTATCAGGGCTTTCGCCACTGTTGCTGCATCTGGGTTTTTGGTTGGAAAAGCTTCTACCCATTTGGAAAACATGTCTACAATAACTAAACAGTATTTCTTCCCTTCACACTTACTCAATTCTATGAAATCCATACAAATAGTATGGAACGGATATGGTGGTATAGGAAAACTTCCTTGCTTGGTTTTAAATGCCCCTTGTGCATGGTGCTTGTTACAAGTATGACAAGCTGCACAAAATTTTTGTGTAGTTTGTGTATCCATATGTTTGGAATATTCGGTTTACTAACTGTACCATCCCCCCTGTTGAGACATGGCACTGCCCATGGCTCAACAAAGCTGCATATCTAAATAAATTAGACGGCAATATCGGTTTTCTCTCTTTGGAAATGTACAGTCCATTCTCAAGAATTGCACCTCGTTTTACCCATTTTTGTTTTTCTGCTTTTGTAGTAAGCATCTGCATTGTTTTTAACATGTCTAAATCTAAAATCTCAGAGGGTTGAAATTCCTCATTCAAAAGTAAAGTTTCTGAGTCTGAGGCTGCTTGCTTTGCAGTTGCATCAGCTCGTGCATTGCCTTTCAAAATCTTATCCTGTTGTTTTGTATGAGCTACACATTTACAAATAGCTACTTTGGTAGGTAACTGAATATATTCTAATAATTTCAAAATAAATTGCGCATGATTAATAGGTTTTCCACTAGATGTTATCATTCCTCTATTTTTCCATTGTTGCGCAAACTGTAGAAAAAGCATACTGACTATCAGTATATATGTTTACACACTTGTTTTTTGCTAAAGTACATGCCTGCATCAAAGCTATCAATTCTGCTGCTTGTGCAGATAAGTTATGTGGTAAGGATTGGGCTTCTAAAATTTCAGTGTCTGTAACTACTGCATACCCCACCAGATTCTTTCCTGTAGGACCCCTTCGGCATGAGCCATCCACATAATATGTCACCTCGGCATCATCCAAGGGCATATCTGTGAGATCTTGTCTAGGTAAAGCTAACTGTTCAATTTCCTGCAGGCAGCTGTGTGGTGTGCCATCCACAGGAGTTGGAAGTAATGTTGATGGATTTAATGTCGTACATCGTTCAATTGTCATATGAGGTTGGCTCAGCAGTATAGTCATACATGAAAGATGTCTAGCAGGAGAAAGGTATGCCACTTTTTCTTGCAGTAAAATTATTGCAACTGCATGAGGCACTCTCAATGTGAGAGGGTGGAATAACACCACTGAGGCTGAAGCCTGTACTGCCATTGCAGCTGCAACTACTGCTTGTACACAGTGAGGCAAAGATCGCGCCACTGGGTCTAACTGTGATGAATAATAGGCTATGGGGCGTTGCTTATCCCCATGTTGTTGCGTCAATACTGACGTCATATATCCTTGCTTGCAATCTACGGTCTGAAAGAACCGTTTGTGATCATTTGGAAGTCCTAAAACTAATGAAGAAGCTATCAACCGCTTCAACCTGCAGAAAGCCATTTCTGCTTCAGGTGTCCATTGTAAAATATCTTGTGCTGCCATTGGTGTCTTATATATCAAGTCAGTCAGTGGAGCAGATTCCAAAGCATAATTTGGTATCCAGCTCCGACAGAAATTAGTTGTACCCAAGAAAGACATCATTTCCTTCTTGGTTGCTGGTTTGGGTGCTTGCAAGATTGCTGTTTTTCTTTCCTCGTCTAGTATTCTACCTTCATTGGATATTACATATCCCAAGTATCTAACTTGTTTTTTCCAAAGTTGTAACTTACTTTTGTTTACTTTGTGTCCTTGTGTTGCTAACAATTTCAATAACGCTACAGTATCCTCCCTGCATTGTTGCTGGGTGGGGGCTGCTAGCAAGATGTCATCTACGTAAAGTAGAATTTGACTACCTCCCGGTGGGGTAAACCCTGCCAGGTTGCTAGCCATTTCTTGTGCAAATATTGTTGGGCTCTCACAATATCCCTGTGGTAGTCGAGTATAGGTATACCTTTTACCCTGAAATGTAAATGCAAACCAATATTGATTATCAGGATGTATAGGTATTGAAAAGAAAGCGTTACTGATATCCACCACAGAGAAATACTTCTGTTGCAGTTCTAAATCATTTAACAGAGTATGTGGGTCTGGCACCGTAGGTGCTCTAGGTATTACTGCATTATTTACAGCTTGTAAATCTTGTACCATCCGCCATTCCCCATTTGCTTTCTTAACAGGAAATAGGGGTGTATTACATGGTGAATCAGGAGATTCTACCAGTACTCCTTCTTTGAGTAATGCTGCTATTATAGGCTTAATTCCTATTTCTGCATCCTTTCTCAAAGGGTATTGTCTTTTCTGTGGTCTAAATGCTGACTTCGGGGTAATTGTAACTGGTCCTGCTGTTCGAATAAGTCCTACATCTGAATTGCCTGTTGACCAAAGAGTTGTCAGAATTTCACATAAGGCCTTTTCTTCTTCTTCTAATAAAAATGCTAATCAGCTGTCCTCGCTAGATTGCAAGTGTACAGCTGGATGTGTCTGTGTCAACCAATTAAGTTTTTGTTTCTGTATCCCTTGTTCTGACAGTTCTAAATCAGTCTGTTTCTCCCATCTTGTTACTTTTTCTCCTAAGTCTGCCCATTTTACATTTTTGCTCTTTGTCAAGCTGACATGTGGTAATTGATTTGATCTATATAATGCAAGGAATTCTTGAGGTAATGAACAGCTAACTACACTGCTCCCCTCAGTATCCCAGTACAAAGTACGCAATACTAGTCTAGTTGCACGATTTCTGAACAATTCTTGCTCATACTCTCTATCAGGTCCTGGTGTAGTACAGTAGTATAGAGTACAGTGTAACAAATGCTGTCGATCAGTGTCGAGGGAGGGGGCTTTACTGATGGCTACATTCATCAGTTCCTCGGTTTCTGCCCCTGGACCAGTCGTGACTAGGTCCTGGCTGTACCAGTAAAAAGTTTCACCCTCCGACCGCACTACAAAGGTATCCATTTGTCTCTGTGCCTCCATACTTTATACAGCTGGAACTACTGCTATGCCAAATATCTGCATAAGGTCCCTGCCCAATAGGTTTACTGGACACTTTGCAGAAACAACAATTTTACTTCTCTGGGTCATACCTGAAACAGGGTCAGTTATTGCTATATCATGGGAAAGTGGTTCCCTGTATAGCTGTCCGTTTGCTGCTTTTACTAGTATATAATCAGGTGATTCGGAATGTTCTGGTAACTTGGAGGGGTGTATCAAAGTCCGTGATGCTCCTGAGTCACACAGGAATTTGACTTCCCTTCCCTCCACCAGAAGTGTAACTTCCGGTTTCGTATCTGCTAAGTAGAGCTCTAAGCTCAATAATGCTAAGTCCAAAATTTCACTTTCTTCATCCTCCATATCTACTTGCACTTCCTCTATTCCTTCTATCACATTTACATTTTTTTTTGTTTATTAACTTTTCTTGATGATTTCTGGCTTTCGCATGATGCATCTTCACTATCATATAGTCAGTCCTCATCTCCCTTATCTTCTGTAATTACCTTTTTGTTTTGCTTACAATCCCTTGCTAGATGTCCCTTTTTCCCCACACTTGAAGCATTCACCTCTCTTTTTCCTCTCTTCAAAATCTTTGGATCGTTTGTCAGACTGTTTGTTTCCCTGAGCATTCTTCTTGCCCTTTTTACCTGACTGTAACACAAATACTTCAGCTCCGTCTTCAGCAGAGAAGATTTGCGCCTTCTTTTTCTTTTTACTATTAAAATGTCTTTCAGCATGTCTAGCATATTCAAGTAAGGCTTGTAGCCTCCCTGTTCGATGGTCTATCATATACTTCGTAATGAAGCTACTAATAGGTGCAATGCAACCTTTCAAAAATGCATTTTTCAATTGTTGTTCATACGGCGAATCATTTGTTTGGTTCTCAGGAACCGTCATACCGCTATGATTATTAAAACATTCCAATAATCTAACATAGTATCCATCTACTGTCTCATTTTCCTGTTGTATGCATTGATTAATGCAAGTCCAGTCTGCTCTAGGTTTCCATTTCTCAGAGATTCGGTCTGTAAGACCTTTCACTCTGTTGTCTAATTCTGCGTCACTATGTGGGAGTGGTTTAAGCTCTGCATTACGAGGATTCCAGGTACCACAAATCATGTGCCAATCTGGACCTATAATTTGTCTTACTACTTTTTCTACTTCTTCCCCATTCAAGTGGTAACTCAACCTCATGCCTTGTAAATCTTCTAAAAATTTTGTAAAATTAACTTTCGGATGTGGGATTCTCTCAGTAGCTTTCCGGATATCCTCCGGTGTCCATGGTCTATATACTAAGAGTGTTGGGTTTTGCCCTTCCTGTCCTGCCTGAGGATTTGGAACTTCTATAAGTGGGCATATTTCTTCCTCACTCTCATCCTGTAGGTTTCTCTCTATTTGATATGATTCTGCGTCCCTATGTATTTTACGTGTTCGGGACCTAGTTTCAATAGGATCTCTGACAAATGGTTGTGGTCTTGCTGAAACTTCAGGATAACGCAGAGGCGGACCAGCCTGTCCACTCGCTTCATATCCTGAAAAGGGTAAAGGAGGGGGCAAGGGAGGAGGAGGAGGAGCTATTGCTATTACCAAGTTATTATCTTCTTTGTCTAAAAATAATTTTGAATTTTTAAGCTTTTGTTCTCTACGATTTGCTTCCTCAATCCACCTGTGTGCCTGAGGAATGCCTAATTGGCGTTGCTTTTTTGCCTGACCTCCTGCATCAGATTTAAGCTGCTTAAGGAGTTTAACTAGTGAAGTTTTATTTAGTTTACCATCAAATTCATATTTGTTAACCCATTTCGTATAATACCTAACGTTATCAGAACGTTGTAATTGCATGTATTTTGCGTCTTCGGTTAGGGGCGGATCTCGCAATGTTTTAGTGCACTGATTTCCCATGGCAAAGAAAATGTTATGTAACCCTTTTTTCAAGTTCTCAGTTCCTTTTCACAGTTTATCTAGAATAACTGCCTACCTTATTCTGTTACCCTGAACTATGACCAAATATACAGTACTTCCTTTTGTCCCTGATCTGCAAAACAACTCTTGACAACAATATACTGTATCCTAGTCCCTGATCTAAAACAGAAAAAAGGCAAATTCTTCCTACCTGAGCCTCCGGTATTGAATCATCTAATATCCGCTCTTCGGCCACAGATCAGAAAGTGGCCAGCCTCTTTAAACGACAATTCAGTCGGAGGTCTTTTCACCCAAAAAGAACCGTTTCGGTAACTTCTCCTGCGCAGTATTCGACCACCGGTAGACTCTGATCTGCAGCTGTCCGAGGGAATTCTGGCTTGAAGGACCAAACTGTTAAATAAAATTAAGAATTCAATACACAGGAGGTTCAGATTCAAAAGTTTACTAGTGTACACCAGGAGGCAAAAAAGTACAAGTACAGAATTTTGTCTAACATGAAACAGGAAGCACACAAGTTTATATAGGTTTAACATTCAAGCTGTGCCCACCTTACTGACGTGATATGTCACAGGGCATCTACATCACTTTAGCTTACAGTCCTCTATTCATAAAACTGCTGATGCTGTATATTTTTTAAAAAAAGTTTTCCTCTGGTAACAATACGGCCTTGCTATCCACCTGGTCAGACATAATGTCTTTCTGTAAAGTTACTTCTTCAAGGTTTCATATCAGTTCGAATACAATAGCAGATTCAGTCTTTTAATACACATCTTTGTTCACTGTTACACTTTCCCACCAGCTGCATGCTATCTCAGTAACACATATACAAGGCCAAATCATCCCAGCAGGAAAGAGCAGAAGATTTCATTATTTCACATATCTAATTTCCTGACCCAGCAGATAATCATTTGTGAAAAGCATAAACATTAAAACTTGCTAAGCTAGCATCTGTCAGGGTTGAAGGTCAGCTTGCTTCAAGCCACACTGCAGTTTCAAAACTACTTACATTTACACATGAATTAATCCTTTCTGTTATATGATTAATAGAATAAAATGCATTATATACTACTTTGCTTTTAAACTAGCATTTCTCATATATTCAAATACACATTTTTCTAACACTCACTAAATCTAAACCACCAAAATCCACACATAGTAACACAAAAACATTTGTGGAGGCTCTCAATAATAATCTGTCTAAGCAACAGAGACCTCCAAAGCAGAAACAAAAGCAACCTCCATCCCCCAATACAACCCAAATGACACATAGCCCAGAGACTCAGTGTGCCACTCAACCACAGCCAATAAGGCAAAACAACGTACCCAACACACTAGTCATAGGTAACTCTGTAGTCAGGCACACTGATGTCTCACTCACCAGGCTAAACAAGGAGAAGGTTGCTGTCAGCTGCCTGTCAGGTGCCAGGATCCGCCACATAACCCACTCACTCCGGTCACTCCACAACAAGTACAAATATGACTCTGTCATTCTCCATGTTGGTGTGAATGACCTGAGATGTACCTCCCTGGACTACATGAAAAGAGACATGGAAGAGCTCTCCGATCTTGTAGCCCAGGCAGGTATGACCCTAGCCCTGAGTAGCATTCTGCCATTGCCCAGAATGATACCGCAGTACAAAGACAAAATGATTGACTTCAACAATTGGCTAAACTTCTGGTGTCATTCTAAGGGGATCCAGTATCTGTCTGCTTGGGATGACATGGTCGACAGACCATGATACTTTGCCACAGATGGCCTGCACCTGTTGCCCCTGGGATTCCGGATACTGGCTAAGGCTCTTGCTGCCCCTATAGTGCCTTTTTTAGGCAAGGTTCAAATAACAAATTCACTACCATAACAGGAACAGGCAAGCAAAAACAGAGGGTAATGCTACTCAATGCTAGAAGTCTAAATCTCAAAATGCACTCATTCGAGGCACTCCTTAAAATGGAGAACATCGATATCTGTGCAGTGACTGAGACCTGGTTCAAGGCTCCAGGGAGCACCCCTGCACTACCAGGCTGTAACTCATACCACACTTTTTGGCCATGTAACCTGGACCGAAACACCAAAGTCGGAGGTGTGTCCATATTCATTAAGGTTATCCACACCTCCAGGCTAGTTGCTCAGCACAATGCATCCGAGGTTATCCAAGTGCAACTAACTCAGGGGAAAAGCTGCAATCCAAATTGTATCTTGCTACAGATCCCCCACCATGCCCCAGGATTTCCACTCCTCTTTTCTTGATGTGCTGGAAAATATTAGGGTTCAACCAAGCACCCTAATAATGGGCGACTTCAACTACCCCACCATTAACTGGGAAAACTACTCATGTGCCAACTCATTAGCTCAACGCTTTCTGGAATTCATTAACTCCAATGCCCTGGATCAACTTATCCACACCCCCACCAGGGGCAACAATATCCTAGACCTAGTCATTACCAACATGAGTGACCGGTGTTCCAGGAGTTGGGAGGGTGGCCTAATGGTTAAGGTGTTTGCCTTACAAACACAAGGTACAGAGTTTGAATCTCACAGTGGATAACTGACTAGGCTTAAAATGGCTTGCAAGGGCAGTTAGCCTAGTAAAGTCAACTCCTCGTTGGTCCGATCCGACCATAAGCTAATCACCCTTGATATCCACATATTGCCCCCACCCCCCCATTAAGGAAACCACAGTAAAATATTTCTCCAAATCCAACTTCATGCTTCTTAAGACAGAAGTGATGAAATACAGTTACAACTGCTGAATCCTACACAAATGCACTCTAGAAGCACTTACACGAGTGCATGGATCGTGCTATCCCAAACAGAACCAAGATGCTATTCTCCAAAAAAAAGGAAGCCAATCTGGTGGTCCCCTGCCATAAACAAACTGTACAACAGAAGGAAGAAACTGTTGCAAAAGAGAGTAAAATCCCATGAGTGGAGGTGCTCCCTGGCCAGCCTCAGTAAGAAGCTGAGATCCCTTATAAGATCCTCCACAGCTTGCTACAATAACAAAATTGCACTAATTCCAAGGACAACCACAAAGCATTCTATAGCTATGTCAAGAATCTCGATGGCAACACCCAGATCTGCTCTGAGTTACAGCACAAAGGCACGAAAATTACAGAACAAAATGATATTGCCAACATCCTGGCAGATAGGTTCAGTGCTAACTTTATACCCCCCCTCTCACCCCCTAAAGGGCCCATATCTATACAGGAAGAATGCAGAGTCCCTGTAATCACAACTATGCAGGTAAAAACTGCACTTTCTAAAGCCAGAAACACAGCATCCATGGGACCGGACAACATCCCAGGCTGCATTTTACATGAACTTCAGAATGAACTGGCTCCCCACTTAAGCACCATGTTCAATAATAGCCTCGCATCAGGCTTTGTGCCCACTGAATGGCACACAGCAACAGTTATCCCACTCCACAAAGGTGGCACCACAACAGACCACGGGAACTATTGCCCTATAAGCCTGACTAGCCTGGTCTGCAAGGCTATGGAGCACATCATCATGGATCTCATTCACAGAGACATTGGGTACCTCCAAACCTTTAACCCCACCCAGTTTGGCTTTGTTAAGGGCAGACCATGCCTCCTAAACATGGTGGACTTCTCTGAGACAGTTACCAAGGCATTAGTTGTGGGTAAGGAGGTCCACAAAGCCTACCATGACCTCTCAAAGGATTTCAACACCATTCCCCGTTCTGGTATTATCGACATACCCATCCACCTGAACATTAACCCCTACATCATGAAATGGTTTGCAAAGTGGCTCATGGATAGAACCCACACAGTGAGAGTTGCAGACCCTAGGTCCAACTGTAAACCAGTTACAAGTGGCATCCCCCAGGGCTCAGTCCTAGGACCCCTCATGTTCGGTATATACTTCTCTGAGGTACAGGCAAGCACAGGAGGGCTTTGGCTGAAAAGGTTTGCAGACGACTGCAAACTAGGGGCCATAATAGGTTCCCCAGATGATACAGACACCCTCCAGAAGGTTCTCACTGAGACGGATACCTAGTGTCAATATCATGGCCTCAAGCTGAATGCCAAAAAGTGCATAGTCATCCCCTTTGGATAAAACTAATTACCCATGGACTACCACATAGGTGGTAGTCCCCTACATACAGAAAAGGTAATAAGGGATCTGGGAACCCAAGTAGATAGCAATCTCTCCTTTGATAACCATATTGCCAAGGTGGTTAGACTATCCTTCTACGTGGCCCCCCTAATCTCAAATGGGTTCGCATCCAGAACAAAGGAGGCCATTGTGCCTCTCTACTCATGACTTATTAGACCCATTAAAGAATACAACACCCCATTTGGGATGTACCTTACAAGACAACTGAAACAGCTTGAAAGACCACAAAAGTACCACACCAAGAGGATTACTGACCTCAAACAGATGACCTATGCAGCCCAACTAAAGAAACTCCAGCTGTACTCGGTTGCATACCACGTACTCAGAGGTGATCTCTGCTTGACATACAAGGCCCATGTCCAACCCAGTATTGATGGATATGCTCCACCTAAACAAAAGCCCCTGAGAGTCACATGTTTTAGGGATATACAACTAACCACAATGATGACAAGGATGTGCTGGATGGATAGATTCCTGACCCGGAGACTCCCCATGCTTTGGAACATGATTCCAATGTACATCAGGCAGGACCCCTCACTAGCAATCTTCAATAGAAACCTTGACGGATGGATGGGAGACAGACATGTACCCCGGGGATCACTGCAGTGGCTCTGCTGGACAGAGGCACAGGGAACTAATGGCTCTGCTGTTCAGAGGCACAGGGAACTAACCTAAGGGGGTGGCAGAAGCCAACACACTCTAGCTAGGCTTATAAATGCCCTTGAGCAGACAGCCTAATACCTACCTATGAACCTATGAACCTATGAATCTATTATATGTCTTATGTGCATTGATAGTCAACTAGCTCTTCCATTTTACTTTGCTATCATGCTGATAATTTGTCGGGTGACTACAAGTCATATGTATCCTGTTATTGTGTATTGTAAATGCCAATAGCCATAACTAATGTTTGCCTAACATATAATGCTCTGTAAAATGTAATACATATCTGCCTACAATACTGTACATTACACAGTTATTGGCACAATATCCCACAATGCAAATCATAATTGCACAGTAGGCCCACCTTCGACATGTTATTCTCAGTAATACACCCATACGTATGCCTACTGCTACAATATATCAACATATACATTCCCCAGTTATAGCACTTACTTGTTGGACCAACCCTGCCACTGACAGCGGCTGGAGAGAAATTGTTAGGTTCAAAGCCCTTATATAGCATCCCTTGTGGTGTATTAGGTGTTTGCCTTGTGACCTACAGCAGTACACACATAAATACTACAAGCATTACTATGCTCAACAATACATCACTACAAAATAACTGTTTCCACTATATGCATTGCATACACTTTAATTATTAAAGAACCGGTACTACATACACAGGCATACTGAGTGTTTTACATACCTTATTAGTAACCCGAGGTGTCGTTGAGTGTTATTTCAATCTTTTTCAGTTTGTGTTTCAATCTTCTTTGTAATGTTCTGCTGGTATATACAGATGGTTTGAATGTGTGACAAGCCATCCTTTTATAGTTAAATATCAATAACATGTGCTATCCTGACCACCAATTGGTGTTCCAAAGTAGTTAATTACATGCACATCAGCTGTGCAGCTACTCCATTAGCCAATACCATGGCAACAGTGGTGTATAACTGAGTACTCCACTTGGGCATTGTCCCTTTGCCTTACTTTTGAGGAAGACAGCCTGGATGTGTTGTTTGTGAAGTATTGCAACAGCTATATGGAGACATACAGAGATATATTAGCTTCATGACTCCCATGGATTGTGTGTAATGCCTAGAAGATGTTCTACATGTGAGTACAGCTGTTATATTTCAGAACATTGCTATTTATGCAGGGTTTGTTTGTACCTAATACTTCTGCAGATGTTTCAGTCTGGCAAGGATGTTTGAGCAGCTCAAGGCTGTATGGCTATGCATATAATGTTAGGTGGTTTACTGTGTGCTCACCAGACATCTTTGGTTTGGTGTAAATGTGTATCATACTGTGCTGTTAATCAGTAATTGGTAACAATTCCTAGTGTGCACACAACCCTCTGAAATGGGATTAGTGCAAACAAACCCTGTAACATCAGCAGCTGTTCCATTGTATAACAGCAACTATTTCACATAGGGCCATGTTAGTGTGTCTCTGACAAGGTATGTTAAGGCTTCTGCAGATGTTGTACAGTGAGTGAATGATTTGTGATGTTATTACAGTATGTATTGTAATTGGTTTGGGTGTGGGGGAGATGTTGGTGAGTCTACATAGCAGATGCAGTTGTGTAGGAACTGTTTTTATACATATTCAATATGTGTGTGAGGGTTCCTTCCCTATTTGAACACCTATCCTTTTGTGGACTAATACTATGATAATTGCAGGCTGATTCATTAAGGCACTGTTAAATGGTTCCTGTAAAGCATGCAGGTGATGTTAGTCCTTGAATCCTTTTGGCAATACATCGGAATATAATAAAGTGTTGCTACATGAAAGCTGTCTGTGTATTTCTATCATAGGTATTTGCAGTCATTGGAGTTGTGTTGGTGACTGATCCTCTTTGGCTAGGGTTGCCACCTTTTCAAATGGCCATAGTGGGACATTTTTGGGACACACATCAGATTTTACAGGCCGACACATACCCACGGTCAGTACAAAGGCTAGAACTTTACTTTTTTGCCTAAATAAAAGCTTATTCTTGTAGAAGTTTAGTTGCTTATTCTGTTTCTTGCAACATTTAGGTATTTTAGATACAGAAATAACTATTTTATGCAACTATTACATAAGATCAAGGGTCTCAAACATATATCATATGCTGCCTGGCTGAAGAAACTCCAGCTCTATTCAGTCACATACCGCCTACTCAGAGGCGATCTATGCCTGACGTACAAGGCCATGTCCAATCCGGAATTAATGGACATGCTCCACCTCAGAAAATCCAAATTCACCAGAGCCACAAGAGCGAGAGATTTGAACCTCAACACAAAAATAAATAGGACATGCTGGAGGGACAGATTCATAACCCAGAGGCTCCCTACACTCTGGAACAGAATCCCAGTCCATGTTAGGCAGAGCCCCTCACTGACTCTCTTCAAGAGAAATCTTGACGAGTGGATTGGAGATCGTAGGTTTACCCCAGGGGTCATCTCTGTGTCATAACTAGACAGAGGCACAGTAAACTAAACCCTAAATGGGCATAGTATTCTCATTCCAAGGGGTGGCGAAAGCCACATACACTCTGGCTAGGCTTATAAATGCCCTAGGGCAGATAGTCTAGTATGAACCTATGAACCTATATATGGGACATAATTATATCCTACAATCTCAGGACATTTGCCATTTTTAATATTTTTGGTCAGGACACAACCGCCCAAAGTGGGACTGTCCCTCGCAAAGTGGGACAGGTGGTAACCCTATCTTTGGCTCATGTCCATAGCACATATTTGTAATAGTGTATTGGCATATACTCTCCATAGCCTTTGTTCATATAGTTTGGTCGTGGCGGAATGTGTGATTGCTATGGTCCATGTTATACTCATATATGAACACTTCAACCGCTGTATACGGAATACCTACAGAATCCCGAATGCACACAATTCCGACACCCACAGTATCAGGCCCAGACTCCCAAACCGCACATTTCCGAACACTCAAACTCGCGACAGTCAAACTCGCGAAAGTAACACAAATACAGAACACACACACGTACACACAGACACACTGCTACCCACCATATCCAAACAGACCATCCTACACTATGTATGAGCAGGTGGGCAAGCCCCCTACACCCCCCATGTGGGTGGCTGCACCCCCCACACCCCCTACTTTAACATTCTACCTCTGAGATCGCACAGACAGACACACAAAGCAAATCTACACAATACAGTGCCCCAGAAACACACAACACACTCAGAACACACACTTACACACACTAAAGCCTTCAGAAACACACTTACACACAGAAACCTACCTGAACCGCAACACCAGAGGCACTAACTAAAAGTCCCTTAACATCGGGATTTTAAAACCCGGGCTTCTGGTGTTTTGGTACTGTGGTCTTTCGGTCTTTAAGCCTCGTGATTACGCACGTTGGTATGTCAAGCATTCGGTATTTGGTAGGTATCCCGTTTATATGTACCTCCATGGGTGTGTAGATGTTGTTAACCTATCTATATATCTGCATATATATATATATATATATATATATATATATATATATATATATATATATATGTATGTATATATATATATATATATATATATATATATATATCCCTATATATTGACATATATATCGCTCTCCCTGTCTCTTTCTATATATATATATGTTGATATATATATATATATATATATATATATATATATATATATATATATATATATATATATATATATATATATATATATATATATATATATATATATATATATATATATATATATATATATATATATATATAGCATACACCTTTCATTGGGTACATGATGGATGGTGGTTTGTCCTATTTCCACACAATCCTCCCTTTTGTGTTTTAACCTGTAAGAATACACAACTGCCGTTAGTACATCTCAGGTAGCTTAGTGGTAGGTTATTGTAAAGATTGTGTACATGGTTACGTGTTCTAATCCTGGCAGTGGTCATTTTACCTCTCAGAGCAGGCACTGGTAGTGCAAGGGTGATTAACGCACATTTCAGCAGTTGTGAGCGGCTTTGCCTGTGATCTGCATAATGTTCAGCAAAGGTTAAACCTGTGTGGCGCTTATCCATGTAGTCATGTTTAAGCATTGCTTACCGGCACTTACCGGCACAATACCCCGCTAACGACTGCTTAAAAGTGCTTTAATCACCCTGCATCCAACATCCCTCATTCGGGACCACAAAATGATGTAGCAGCCCTTGCAGGTCTTGAAACCAGGACCATGAACACCACAGTCACTGGCTTTACCACTGAGGCATCTGAGATATGTACACCTTTTATGGTGTTTAGTATGTACAGTGTACTACAGCCATTCCTCACTACTGCAAACAAATGTGTAAGTCAGTTGGTGTACATATGTATGATGCCTCTTAATGTTCATATATTTCTTGAAGTCAGTGTTACAATGTGACCTGACAGGGTGAATTATGGATGAGAATGGTTCTTGTTTTGTGTCCTTTTTACATTGTGCCCATACACCATGTGTACCCCTCCAGTTCACGTAATGAACATCGGACACAGGCACTCCTTGATGCATATTCCATTAGCCAGTGGTCCTCCCCCACACCAATCTCCACATACACAGCAATCATTGCTTCTATGGGGAATTAGGTTAATATTAATAGTTATAATACCAGAGCTGCATGTGTTTTGCATACACTTCTATCCATTTGGAATGCTTCTGTGTCACAAAGTGTGTTCATAGATATTTATATATATATATATATATATATATATATATATATGGCTATAGATGTTACTGTATATATATATATATATATATATATATATATATATATATATATATATATATATATATATATATATATATGTGTGTGTGTGTGTGTGTGTGTATACATATTTCTATCTATGTGCACACATCAGTGATATATATATATATATATATATATATATATATATATATATATATATATATATATATATATATATTTAGTATTAATTTGTAACACTTATACATATGTAGACTTGTATATGTTGATTTACACATTACAGTACATTACAATGTACTGTACATATGTACACAAAGTGACTGCCCCATTTGTGGTCTGCACTGTGAAATGCCTGTAGTATAAGGTGTAGTCTAAAGACCACTTACCATGTATATAGATTAGATGGCTTAGTGGTAGGTCCCATGACTATGGTGTGCATGATCCAGGGTTCAACACCTGCAATGTATTAGACATGTTTTACTACAGAATAAGGCTAATTTAAGCAGTTGTAAGCAGGTTTAAAGGTGTTTGTGTGACATTATACCAGCAGTTGTACACAGTTAAACAAACTTTACATCCTACAACCTGTGCATGCAAATATGACCACTTCTGCTAACTACTCAGGATATATACATTTCAGTGACGTAACATCTCACTATGTGCTTACATAACATTACATTGTCTGTTAACTGTACTATCCAGCACACATGGGTTTATGTGTGTTCCAAATTTTATTATTCTGTGGAATACTACCTATATATGCAAGCTGTGGTTAAGGTATACTATGTAACATTTAAAACATCTCTGACTTTATTGGGATTTGATCCATGACTGCACAGATATTATGCAAATGCTGTAGCCATTACATTATTGACATTAACGTTCCTTCTGCCTATTTCCTATGTGCATGAATCCTATATGTAAGCTTGGCTACACAACAAGCGGAGACACCCACACCCAGTGAGCTTCTTGAAATACAGACATAGCACATGAATTGAGAGACTATACATTAACATCCTAACTACATTTGGCATATCCCCTCACTGACAAACTTCAGGGGAAACCTTGATGTGTGGCTGGGCAACAGTATATACACCCCTGGGATCATGTGTCCCAGAAACATACAGCCAGTGTGTGGGGAAGCCACTCCAGTATTATAGCTGCAAGACCTGTTGGGGAAATTGAATGCTGTTGGGTTGTCATGTTAACATGCCCATTTGAGATCACTATGTGCCCCTATTACCCTACAGCACCCCAATCTTCAAAAGCTTCCAGCAACTCTGCTTGGAATCACTTCATTGGCTATGCTTGACAGAGGCTCAGTTACTTCATCAATGGTGCAGATATATCCACCACACTGTAGCTATGCTTCTAAATGCCCTTGGGAAGATAGCCTACTACCTATCTGTGAACCTCTACAGTGCAGGCCATCTCCAACACCATATGTGATTATACAGAGTTTTCTGATTACAATATACAATGTAAAATCACCATGTAGTCAGACAACAGTTAAGTACAGGAAGAGCATACAGACTACTGATGCATAATCACTCCAAAAGCCTATCTTGGAAGCTAGTGGACTTGTATAGGTTTCAGGCTTTGTATTGCTTACCAGTAGGTTACCTACAGGAAGGATGGGACACAAGCATAGATGGGAAACATGCCTGCAACAATGCCATACCAACTTGCATGTGTCAGCCTAAGGCTTTGGACTGCTGGGCAAGGCTATTGGCGCCCTCATGGTGCAGTTTTTAGGCAGGTCTCAGAGAGGAATCTCACCTTCATGAACTGCACAATAGTGGAATCAATGAGGGTTAGGCTACTCAACACCAGGGGTAGTACTCACAACATGCACACACTCACAGTACCCCTCAGTATGGACAACATCTATATCTGTTCTGTGACTGGGACCTGTATAAGGCTCCTGTGAGCACACCGGCACTACCAGACTACAACCCATAACACACATTTCAGCCACTGAACATGGACTGGCACAGACATGGAGGGGGTGTATCCATATTCATCGGGGATACATACACCTCCAAGTTAGTGGGGCAGCATGATACCTCTGTGATCATCCATGTGCAGCTAACATCAGCCACAACTGCAATGAAAACTGTGAGCTGCTACAGATAACCCTCCATGACCCAGGAGCACCACTACAGCTATCTGGAGACAGTGGTAAACATGACAGTCCTACCAGACACCCTGTTATTGGTCAATGTCGGCTACCCTACACTTAACTGGATAACCTACTCGAGTATTCACTTCCAGGCCCAGCACTTCCTGGGATTTATCACCTCATATGGCCTGTATCAGTTGGTAGATGGACTAACGAGAGGTGTAAACATACTAGAAGTGGTAATCACAGACATGTGCAACAGGTGCACTTCAGCAGAGGTAAACCGGTCACTGTTTAGATCTGACCATGAACTATTCACTGATGATTTCCACTCCCAACCATCTCCCCCACCCAAGTAACACACAGTGAATACCTTTCCTACAGCTAAATTAGCAGTACTAATGACAGAGGTGGGAGGGTTCACAGCCCCCACCCTCAGGGATGACACTGCTCAAGATACAGACAGAATTACAAATGCACTCTATAAGCACCTACAAAGATGTATGGGTCGTGCCATCAATGGTAAACCAGGACTCGCTACTCCTACACAAGGACACCAGTCTGCTGAACCCCTGCAATATACAGGCTATGCAAAAGAAGTAGGACAGTAGTCCAGAACAACAGCAAATCCCAAGACATGCAGACATCCATGACCAGTATTAGCAAGACACTTATGTTACTCATGTAATCATCCAAGGTTGACATCCACAGGTAAATAGGCATGGATTCGGAAGTGACCACAAAGGCTTCTTTGGATATGTCAAGGATCTCAGCAGTAATACATAGATTTGCACTGTGCTGGTGCAATATTGCACTGAATATACTGACCCTACTGATATCACAAACACACTTGATGATATATTCGGTGCAAGCTTCACCCCCTACAGGGCCCAAAACAATACCCAAAATATACAGTATCCCAGACATCTGAGACATACAGGTGGTAATGGGCCTTTCAAATGGCATGACAGAGCATCAATGGAGGCAGATGGTGTCCCAGACTGCATCCTGCAGACACTACAAGACAAAGTGACCCCCGCCTAATATAGCAATTCAACATCAGCCTCTGCACAGGCTACATAGCCATTCAATGGAACATGGCAACAGCTATTCCACTCCACCAAGGTGGTGACACAACTGACCATGGTAAATATCATCCCATAAGCCTGAGTAGCCTGATCTGCATGGCTATGGAGTGCATCCTCATGGAACTCATTAACATAGACAATGGTAACCTCCAGACACTTGACCCAACCCAGGTCAGCTTGATTGAGTGCAGATCATGCCTACTGAACCTGTTTGACATCTTACAGTCACCTAGTCATTAGGTGTGGGGTGTGATAGTTCACACGTACTACCTGGACCTTGCCAAGGGTTTTGACACCATTTCCCACTCAGGTATTATTTCTACACTCATCAGCCAGTACATACACCCATACATCACAGGTTGGTTTGCCAACAGGCTTACACACAGAACCCACATGGTAAGCCTAGCAGCCTCCAGGTCCAACTCTTGACCAGTCACAAATGGTGTCTCACAGGACTCAGTCCTGGGACCCCTACTGTTTGCCATATACTTCTCAGAGGTACGGGCTAACACAGGTGGACTACAGCAGACCATGTTTGGTGATTACTGCAAACTGGGAGCCATAACTGACAGTCTAGCTGTCACAGACGTCCTTCAAGGGGCCTCACATAGACCAACACAGGGTGTCAGAGTCATGGCCTCCAGCTAAAGGCCACATACTGCATGGTCATTCCAATTTGGGAAACTGCACACACACATATTAACACATGAGTGGCAGACACTATAATTCAGACAATGTAATGGGTATGTGGGGACTACATTAGATAGTGATCTCTCCTTTGACAATCATATGTGCAAAGTAGTTAGGACATCCATCTATGTAGGCCATCTGATTACTTAAGGGTTCACATCTAAACAGACTGAGGTTATTGTGCCCCTTTACTCATCACTCATCAATCCCATCATCGAGAATGATAACCCATTTTGGATGTACCTCAGAAGACACATCCAACAGCTGGAAGGGCCACAAACGTACCTCACAAGAGGAATGATGTCCTCAGACATGTGTCTTATGCTACCAGACTGCATAAACTCTTGCATTACTCAGTGGAATCTCATTTACTCAGAGATGATATTTGCTGGCCAACAAAGCCGTGTCCAAGTCAGGCTTAATGGATATGCTCCACCTATGGGAATCCATGTCACAGTGAGCCACACACTGTAATGAGCTACACCTTGCCACAACCATAACTGGAAGATGCTGGAGTGACAGATTCCTGACATGGTTACTCCCCATATTTTGGAACTACACATCCCTGATTACATTATACAGAGCCCCTCACTAACACTCCAGGGCTTCCTTGCAGAGCGGGTGGGTAACAGTGGATACACCCCAGGGATCACGCAATTGGCTCTTCTCCACAGAGGGACAGTTAGTTAATCAATGGAGAGGCGACAGCAGACACATTTTGGCTAGGCTTATGAATGCCCTTGGGCAGTTAGGCAAGTACCTACCTATGTACCTATGAAGCTATACATACAGTATCGACACATGCTGATAGCTTAATTTACTGTTCAGGTATTAACTTACCTTGTGCCAGTGGCAGTTGTGTGTATAATAGTTGAGGGCTGCCTGTGTAGGATGCACACAGTAAACCACCTATACATGACAATTTACAGGTGGTCGTGTGTGCGTGCCATCCATGTTTACTGTGTGTGCAGGTGGAGAAGGGTGTCAGTCAATAGGTGCCTACACTGTCAGTGTGTGTGCTATACTTTCCCTCTTTGCCAAGGCATGGGCATACTGGGCACGCCTCCATCTGCCTACTGGTGCTGGCACAGGGTGTACGTGGTCTGAGTCCCTCTATGTCTGTGGGGCCCTAGGCAATGGCGGTGGGCTGTGAGGGCCTTTCGCATTCTGCCCCTGCTGCAGCTGTTTCCGCAGGATCATATTGTGTAGCATGGCACATACTATGAAGATGTGGGCACACATGCCTGGAGAGTACTGCAAGGCACCACCAGATATGTCCAAGCAATGGAACCATGATTTCAGCATCCCAAACACATGCTCTATGATGATTCTGGTTTGTGCATGTGCCTCATTATGGCGTTCTTGCATGGGTGTGTGTGTATTTCAGATGGGAGTCATCATCCACGGTTCTAGTGCATAGCCAGCATACACCACCAGGTGGCCATATGGGATGTCCCCCCTGGAAAATACCTGATACAGCTGTGAGGCATGCCAGATGTGGGAGTTGTGATAGCTTCCAGGGCTGCCAACACACACATCCATGATAATGCCATGGGCATTGCACATGACTTGGCAGTTGATGGAGGGGTATC
Organism: Protopterus annectens; assembly: GCF_019279795.1. Taxonomy (NCBI): domain Eukaryota; kingdom Metazoa; phylum Chordata; order Ceratodontiformes; family Protopteridae; genus Protopterus; species Protopterus annectens. The sequence continues at coordinate 1,903,635,393 of NC_056741.1, forward strand.
TCTTGCGGTTTATGTAGCGCCTACCCTGCTCACCGGGTGGTAACTTGATGTGTATGTGCATGCAGTCTATTGCACCAAGTACCTCCGGGTAGTCTGCCACACGGTGGAAGAGATGCATATTGCTGGCCAACTCCTCCTGCATTCGGGGGAAGTATATGTGCCCATTGACATGTGGTAACATGGCATCCAGGAAATGGTGGAGTACCCTGGATGCTGATGCCTGTGAGATCCCCTTGATATCCCCAGTTGGTCTTTGAAAGGTATCTGTGGCTAGTATTCTAAAACTTACACATACCTTTATGTCCACTGGGATGGGTTTCCCTCTATTTCTGGCTCTGAGGCATGGCAGCACAGCTCAAAAAGTTGCTGTATGGTGTCCCTGTCCACCCTGTAATGCTCTACTATCTCCAGATCATGTAGCCCCTGGCAGGTTACCCTGGGTCTCTACACTCTTCTCCTTCTTCGGTGCAGAGATGGTTGTCAGCATCATCCTCCACACCACCTTCAGTCTCCAACACATGCTGGTGAATCAAAGCTATGGCAGCCCCTAACATGTACATATTAAAAGTTCCCCATCTGTAAACACCAATGGTGCAGAGTGTCTGGAATACACAAGTGTGTGTGTGGGGCTTTCACACCTTATACTATTGTGCAATGGATGATGCTGGTGTAATTGGGTGAGCATGTGCAATTCCAGCTGCAGGGTATCTTAATTATTGGTTTTACAGCAGGTACTGCTATTGTGGGGCCTTTGGTGTTGACTTACGCTTGGCTGCCGTGATTCATCTATTGCCCTTTACTTCACTTTTCAACCCGATTCCCCTCCCATTGTCAGGCATGCATCCAGCTGCTGGCTTTCTTGTGTTGTACTTTCCCAACCCAGGATTGTGTTGCAAAATGTGTTATGTAGCTGAACTACTGCAAATTTGCTTTGTTCTGCTGTGACAGTTCTCTTTTCTTTGCAGTACGGCACCTCCCCTTTCCTGTTCTGCAGGTAGCTGCTAGCAGCCTTGTTAGCTGTTGTCAATGGCCCACTGTGGGTTCCTAGGTTTTAATTACTCATTTGTACTCCAATTACCATGCTGCAGCATTTCCTTTTCTTCCCGTATCCTTCCTATTTCAGCTCTGGTGCACGCCGCGCACAGCCATTTACCAGGTTACAAGCGTGTTTTCATCCACGTTCACATGCACATTCGATTACCTTGTGTGCTCTCAGCCAAGCAAAGCTATGGCTACTTCAACACACCCCTATCCTGCGGCTTTGCTTAACAACAGGCAAACCGGATTAGCAATGCTCCAATGTGCTTACAGCTAAGGTGGCGCACCCCTCTCTTGATGTCATCTTTATCTCCAGGCCATACCTCGGTGTTATACTGCTACACTGTGAGGTACATCCTTACACCAGCAGGGAATTTGTGATTCAGTATTACTCGTCTCATTTGCATGGCATTGCCTACTAATTCCTAGTTACCGTGCAGAACACTGTCACAACCCCTTAGCAACCCTTGCGCCATGGTGTGGCGTGGCATGCGTGCCATTGACTATTATGGGGAATTCATGAAATGTGTCACATTGCAGTTTTATTACATATAAATACATTTTCATTGTGATCCTGTTTGAGCACCGATGCCCTGCGATTTTACTTCATGTTAGTATGGGCATGACATTAAATGTTCTTTTTTATATGTTGTGCATGTTTTTTTATGCCGATGGCTATATATTTAGCCATTGGCATATTAACAGTATAATACGTGAGTTTGGTCTGCTGTCATGGCTCCGATTTTATGTTTGAAAAAATGTAAACCGTTTTTTTTCGATTTACATTTCTGCATGCTTACACTATGCCTGCACCACTTCCTGAATCAGTATATACCTTCATTTGCATGCTACGCTACTGCGCATGGGGTAATTAGCATACATGTGCTGGGAGCTGTGCAGGCGTGGCGTACGCAGGTAGTGCACGGTGAAACAGCTAGTACCTGAATCACTCGGCAGCAGGGGCAGCTCATGCTATAGGACTGCAGGACTGCAGCCCCCCCACCTAGAAAAATAAAAAGAAAAGAAAACAAAACAGTGAAGACAAGAAGAAAACAAAAAAATAAGTTTTAAAAATTCACGAGTCCCAGGACTCCACTCTGCACATGCGCGGACTCACTGAGAACTCATACAGAACTCCAGATTGCCTTTGTCAGCAGTCCGGATACAGGGGAAGGCATGCCCTGCAGATGCCCAGAAATCAATGCGGTGAGACTGCCTTTGTCAGCAGTCCGGATACAGGGGAAGGCATTTCTGCCCTGCAGATGCCCAGGAATAAATATGGTGATCACCACACAGAACAGAGGCACTCCAGACTGCTTCATCTGCAGGCAGGACCAATCAGGAGAGTGGTGAGGTGAGTTTTGAGCTCTCACAGGGGATTGCACTGCATAGGCTACGTGGATTTTAGTTGGGTGACTGTGACTTGGATTTTGGGATTGCACTGTGTGGGCTACGTGGATTTTACTGCTCTGTTGGACTGGATATGATATTCTACAGCAGGTGAGCTCTCTAGTGTGCGTGTGTGTGTGTGTGTGTGTGTGTGTGTGTGTGTGTGTGTGTGTGTGTGTGTGTGCGCGCGCATGCACGTGTGTGTGTAGGGGCATCAGGCTGGGTAGGAGGCATTAAATTAGCTTTGGGATTAGAGTTAGAGACTCCACTGGAAATTAGCCTGGTGCAGCAATAGGTATCAGTTCTAAACTTACTACCATAACTGAAGAAAGCTTTTGGAGCTGGTAGTGAGTAGTGACACTGAATTCCCATATGGCCTTGTACTACTTGATAGCTTGAGGGTTTTAATTATAGTTTTAAGTCCCTTTTATAATGGGTGAGTGGAGAATTGTTGCAGATAGCTTAAAGTTACTTCTTTTTGCTGTAAAGCTTGCTTGCATGGTAACTCCACCATTTGGGCTACATTTTGATTATCAATATTCTTATGGCAGTTGGGAATAGAATTCAGAGGAGCATGGAATATCATTGGGTACAAGGTTATTAGGAGAACTGCGCTGTTTGAAGTTGTCAAAAAAGGTCTGCAAATGGGGGGGGGTGTTATTTTACAGCAGCAATTCCAAAACTGTGTTCCACAGACCCATAGAGGTCTATGGAGTTCCATTTCTCATTTCTTCAGCAACCAACGACCTATATTAACAAAGAAAAAAAGAAAAACTTGTGTGTCTTCCTCGTTCATGGCTAACCAGCATGTTTACAGAGGATTGATGAGTAATAACTTCCGCGTTTGCGGCTGATGCAGAACTGCTTGCTTGCTCTATGTTTTCTGTCTGGCTGTTGGAACGTGGAGGGAAATTTAAATGAACTGTTACTTTTCCCCCAGTTAGACAGTTAATGTAGTTGTTTTATGCTGGTTGGTTCCTTTTATCAGTACTGCAGAGCTGATCAAGACTATCATTTGGAAAGACCCTGAAGGTATGTTTTTTTTTTTTTTTTTTGGTAAGGCTTGAATAGAAAACATATCTGTCCAGGTTTTTGCCTCATAGTTTTGGTCTGCTTCTCATAAAATTGAGTTTTTCTGGCAAATCCCTGGCAATTCATTGAGGACTGAGCTTTAGACTTTATCCCTCACTGGTAAGATCAGACCATAAACTAATCTCACTAGATATTCACATCCCGACCCCAGCCCCTGCCCAGAAAACCACAGTGAAAAACTTCTCTAAAGCAAATTTCTCACTCCTCAAAACTGAGGTGGAATCCTTCAAAGCCCCTGGGCCTGTGGAAAATACGGTCCAGACCACAGAATCCTTTATAAACGCATTCTATGAACACCTTCAGGAATGCATGGATCATGCAATCCCAAATAAAACCAAGACCCAATCCTCCAAAGTTAGGCATCCTGCCTGGTGGACCCCAGCCATAAACAAACTATACAATAGAAGGAGGAAGCTACTACATGATAGAGCAAAATCCCAAAAAGGGAAGGCATCTCTGATCAGAATTAGCAAAAAACTACGGGCACTCATAAAATCGTCTAAGGCCAGCTTCGAGAGAAAAATTGCACAGGACACTAAGGATAATCACAAGGCTTTCTTTAGTTATGTTAGGAACCTGGGTGGGAATTCCCAGATATGCTCAGAATTAGTCCAAAATGACAAAAATACACCAAACCCACAGACATTGCCAACATCCTAGCTGACAGGTTCAGTGTAAACTTCTCCCCCCCTTCCCCACCAAAAGGGCAAATATCTATCCCAGCAGAGTGCTGCCCCCCTGACATCTCAGAAACTCAGGTAAGAGCCGCCCTGTCCAAAGCAAAAAACACAGCATCAATGGGACCAGATGGTGTCCCGGGCTGCGTCCTACATGAACTCCAAGAAGAACTAAACCCAAACATAAAACTACTGTTCAATCTCAGCCTTACTACAGGATATGTACCCAAAGAGTGGCATACAGCAACAGTGGTCCCTCTCCACAAAGGTGGTGCCTCAACAGATCCTGGAAACTATCGCCCCATAAGCTTGACTAGCTTGGTCTGCAAAGCTATGGAAAGGATCATCATGGACCTCATAAATAAAGATATTGGGGACCTACAGACACTGGATCCTACCCAGTTCGGCTTTGTTAAGGGCAGATCCTGCCTCTTAAACCTGGTCAATTTCTTTGAAACAGTCACCAAGGCCATTGACGAGGGGAAGGTGGTCCACACAGCCTACCTGGACCTTGCAAAAGCCTTCGATACAATACCCCACTCGGGCATTATAGATAAGCTCACCAGCTTAAATATAAACCCCTATGTCACTAGATGGGTTGCAAACTGGCTCAAGGACAGAACCCACATGGTTAGAATTGCTGGAGCCATATCAGACTCCAAACCAGTTACAAGTGGCGTCCCACAAGGCTCAGTCCTGGGACCTCTCTTGTTCAGTATATATTTCTTGGAGGTACAGGCTAACACGGAAGGACTGTGGCTGACCAAGTTCATAGATGACTGCAAACTGGGCGCCATAATCGACTCTCCAGCTGATGCAAGCATCCTACAAAAGGACCTCATAGAAACAGACAACTGGTGCCAGAGCCATGGCCTCAAGCAAAATGCCAAAACATGTATAGTCATCCCCTTTGGCAAAAACAAAGTGCCCACAAATTACCACATAAGTGGTAATCCATTAAGTACGGAAGAAGTAATTAGGGACCTGGGGACCCAAGTTGATAGCAATCTCTCATTTGACAACCACGTGGCCAAAGTGGTTAGGAAAACATTTTATATAGCCCACCTAATCATGAAGGGATTCACATCTAGATCAGGGGAGGTCATCATGCCTCTTCACTCATCCCTCATCAGGCCCATAATTGAGTACAATGCCCCTTTTGGGATGTACCTTACCAGACACCTGCAGCAACTGGAAAGATTCCAAAAGTACCTCACCCAGAGGATCAAAGGGCTCAAACAGATGCCATATGCTGCCCGGTTAAAGAAACTCCAGCTCTACTCAGTGGCATACTGCCTGCTCAGAGGCGATCTGTGCCTGACGTATAAAGCCATGTCCAACCCGGAATCAATGGACATGCTGTACCTCAGAAAATCCAAATCCCGGGGGCGTGGCCAAGGATGAACACAGGATAGCAGCAGATTTCTTCAGCTCCACCAATTTCATTACACTGACAGGAATTAATTACTTAAAAAATTAATTTTTGAAGTAATTTTCTTTCTAAATACATTTGTTTTATATAGTTCTTGAACTATATCTAAAAAAGAAAGGAAATCTTAACAATATTCCTGTCAGAAATCACTGTGGAAATTTTCTTGTCAGTTTATCAGTCTGAAATGAGTTCCAGTAAGACAAATTCTGAAGACTCCAGCATCAAGAAAGAACTCCAGTCTCTGATAATTATAATCCAGCAACTTACTGATAAAATGGATACTAAAATAGACACCTTCATAGAAAAAACTACAAAACAAATAGACCTGTTACATACAGACCTGCAACAACAGAAGAACCAGATGACAGGCATAGAAGAAGCTGTGAATGACATGGAAAATAGAATCCAAGAAGAGGAAATCAACATTGAGTTTCTGCTGAAACAAAATGCACATTTACAAACAAAGCTGGATGACCTGGAAAATAGATCTAGGCGCAATAACATTAGGATTTTTGGACTGCCAGAAAATATTGAAGGTAACAATATTACTTCTTTTTAACAACTTGGCTCCTAAAACTTTAGACTTACCAGAAGCATTCTCTTTTGGTATCGAAAGAGCACATAGATCTATAGCTAATACTAACTCTACCAAAAATATCCTAGATCAGTTATAGTTAGATTTCTATCATTTTTTTGATAAAGAGATGGTTCTTAAATCTGCTTGGGCTAAAGCTCCTGTTAAGATTAATGAGACAACTGTGCGTTTTGACAATGACTATTCTTCCATGGTAATAGCTAAAAGAAAAGTTTTTCTGCCACTAATAAGGGAGCTTAAAAAGCACAGTTTAAAACATACCTTCTGTTTCCTGCCAAGCTTAAAATCTTCCTTCCTGATGGTCCTAAGGTTTTCGATGATTTAGACTCTGCTTTACTGTTTGTCAAAGAAAAAGGATTTTGGATAAAATAGAAGAAATGGAATGGGCTAGTTCTTCATTAAAGAGATTGGCAACTGAAGCTTCGTGGAAGACTTCAGAGAAGAAGAAGAGACTAAAAAACAAATGATTTGTTATATGTTTTTTTTCTCTCTCATCATTTTAGTTCATTATTAATCTTTTTGAATATAGTTCCTGCATTTCCAGAAAGCCACAAATATTTTGGAAAAGATTTAATCAAAGTTATTCTCTATGTGCAAAGAAATGTTTTGTTTCATAACCAGTCAAAATACCTGAAGATTTAATGGCAAGCTGTGATTCAATTTGTTTCTCTTTCTGAAAAGAAGTAAGGTTAGTAATTTGATACATTTTTTTATCTTTACCTTTTTTTCCTTCTCCTTTTATTATTTTCTTTGTTTAAACAATGACATTCTATTTAGATTATGTAGTGGGTAAAGGGTGGGGAAGGCAGGGAGAGAACAGTAATGAAAATATCATTAATAGAATAATAACATATTTATTCCTTGTAAAAGTTTTTATAAGTTCTTCAAATGCTATTTCTAATTATACTTTCTTGATTATACTGCTTATGCCTGTTTGTAAATAATCTGTTATGCTTTAACTAATAATAATCAGAACTAAATAAGAGTAAATAATATGTTTTATTTTTAACTCTATTAATATAAACAGTAAGTAACATTCCATTGTATATACTTCTTACAGCTTTCTCTTACATTTTTTATTTCTGCCTCACTCCCTTTTATTTTCTACTCTTTTTCTTTTCTTTATTAATATATAGAAATGCTTTTGATTGTGTGGGCACAGTGAATAATAGGATTTGTATGAAAATTGAGTTGGGAAAAGAATGTTGAGTTTTATTGCTTGTTGGTAATTTTGGGCTTAATTTCACTTACATAGAGGCTGTAATGATCTGTGGAATACATTGTGAAGGTTTTGTCATGTTTAGATGCATTTACACTGCTAAATGAATGTTTGTCACTAGTTTTTAATAAGTTTCCCGCCAAAATGTTAAGAGAGACAATCTGAGATGTGGGCTGTCTCATGCACAGTGTTCATGAGTTACTTAAGAAGCTTCAGCTCACAGAATTCTTACAGAGAAACTGAAAGCAGTTAGTATAACCTTTGACATAGTTATCACACCGACACACCACAGATTCAGGAAAATACTCTATTCATAAAATATGTCAGTTATAATGTTTTGTTTCATAACCAGTCAAAATATCTGAGGATTTAATGGCAAGCTGTGATTCAATTTGTTTCTCTTTCTGAAAAGAGGTAAGAGGCTGTAATGGTCTGTGGAATACATTGTGAAGGTTTTGTCATGTTTACATGCATTTACACTACTAAATGAATGTTTGTCACTAGTTTTTAATAAGTTTCCCGCCAAAATGTTGAGAGACAATCTGAGATGTGGGCTGTCTCATGCACAGTGTCCATGAACTACTTCAAAAGCTTCAACTCACAGAATTCTCACAGAGAAACTGAAAGCAGTTAGTATAACCTTTGACATAGTTATCACACTGACACACCACAGATTCAGGAAAAATACTCTATTCATAAAATATGCCAGTTATAATGAGTCTAAATGATGTAGTTTCTTGTAGTAAGTAAATGTCTTATTTTAGAAGGCATAGAAAATGAAACATTTATTTAAATGTTTTGAAAATCTACTTAACAGCAGCATAATAATCTGTGTTAAAAATTTGTGTTCCAAACATATACTTTACTATAACTCATTTAATTCATCTGATTGACAAGCATAAATAATCTTATAACTCTATTCTGGAAGAAATGTCATGTGATATATTTTAAAGCAGTAGATTAGTATGATTGTAAAATCTGGTTACTAAAATGTGTTTGCTGTGCATTATTTTGTATAAAGCAGACAGATTTATTCTAGGGACAGCAAGTAGGATAGTGCTCAACAAAGACACAACTCAGTGAGATCAGATATATATATATATATGTGTGTGTGTGTGTGTGTGTGTGTGTGTGTGTGTGTGTGTGTGTATGTATGTGTATGTGTGTGTGTAAGTGTGATGGCTTTTTTTTTATATAATAATGCAAGTGTTTCTGAGAATCTGCATAACTATCCAATATGATTTATAATAATTTCTATGAATACAATATTTTACTCTATTGACAAAATGAATGTTTGCCACAAGTTTTAATAAGTTTCCGCCAAAATGTTAAGGAGACAATCTGGGATGTGGGCTGTCTCATGCACAGTGTCCATGAACTACTTCAAAAGCTTCAACTCACAGAATTCTCACAGAGAAACTGAAAGCAGTTAGTATAACCTCTGACCTAGTTATCATACTGACACACCACAGATTCAGGAAAAATACTCTATTCATAAAATGTCAGTTATAATGAGTTTAAATGATGTAGTTTATTGTAGTAAGTAAATGTCTTATTTTAGAAGGCATAGAAAATGAAACATTTATTTAAATGTTTTTGAAAATCTACTTAACAGCAGAATAATAATCTGTGTTAAAAACTTCTGTTCCAAACATATACTTTATTATAATTCATTTAATTCATCTGATTGACAAGCATAAACAATTTTATAATTCTATTCTGGAAGAAATGTCATGTGATATATTTTAAAGCAGTAGGTTAGCATGATTGTAAAATCTGGTTACTAAAATGTGTCTGCTGTGCATTATTTTCTATAAAGCAGACAGATTTATTCTAGGGACAGCAAGTAGGATAGTGCTCAACAAGGACATAACTCAGTGAGATCATATATATATATATATATATATATATATATATATATATATATATATGTGTGTGTGTGTGTGTGTGTGTGTGTGTGTGTGTGTGTGTGTGTGTATGTGTATGTGTGTGTGTATGTATGTGTGTGTGTGTCTGTGTGTATGTGTGTGATGGCTTTTTTTTAATAATGCAAGTGTTTCTGAGAATTTGCATAACTATGCAATATGATTTATAATAATTTTTATGAATACAATATTTTACTCTATTGACAATAATGAGTTTAAGTAAATGCTCATATACAAACAATTCAAGATTTTTTTTTTTTGGAAGCTGTTAATAGTATTCACATGACAGAAAATAGATGCATCTTAATATATGTAATGTCTGAATCATATTAGCCAAAGTTTTTGATTTAAATGAATGTTAGAACCTAATTTTCTCTCCTCTTGATTTATAACATCAAGATTATTTGAATGATATTTGAATACAAGTGTTATATATTACATAGATCTATATAGTAGTATGAACAGTTTAAAAAAAAAAAGTTTATTCTAGTTTATATGATGCTGTTTTACCAAATGTGTAGTTTTGTCTTGCTAGATAATTGAATTGAAAACTGTTAACCTCAGTTAAATATAACTAGTTTTTTTTAATAATGCAAGTGTTTCTGAGAATTTGCATAACTATGCAATATGATTTATAATAATTTTTATGAATACAATATTTTACTCTATTGACAATAATGAGTTTAAGTAAATGCTCATATACAAACAATTCAAGATTTTTTTTTTTGGAAGCTGTTAATAGTATTCACATGACAGAAAATAGATGCATCTTAATATATGTAATGTCTGAATCATATTAGCCAAATTTTTGATTTAAATGAATGTTAGAACCTAATTTTCTCTCCTCTTGATTTCTAACATCAAGATTATTTGAATGATATTTGAATACAAGTGTTATATATTACATAGATCTATATAGTAGTATGAACAGTTTAAAAAAAAAAAGTTTATTCTAGTTTATATGATGCTGTTTTACCAAATGTGTAGTTTTGTCTTGCTAGATAATTGAATTGAAAACTGTTAACCTCAGTTAAATATAACTAGTATTAAATTGATAAGGTGGTAGCTGAGGTACTGCTGCTTAGGGTAGGGGGTTAACTTGAGTAGTAAATACTACTCTAAGTTGAAGTTTTCAACTCCAGGCTGGATGCAAGGTTTAATCCTTACATTATTTTCACTTGTTCATTGTTATATGTATATAGTTTTGACATCCACAATATATTTTGTACACTCATTGTCACTACAAACAAAATTTAATCCTATACAAAATCCCATAAGAGATTTAATAAATACAGCTATATTTAAAGGTACACCTAAAAGAGGAGATGTAACATTATTTATCTTGTTATTTGTTATTTGATCATAAGATTCTTGAGTTTTAAAATGCCAAATTACATCTTTAAAAGGAATTTCTTTAAACATTAATGGATTGAATAATCCATGTAAAAGGGCAAGCCTAATAAGATACATTAATTTACACAAGGCCAATCTAGTCTTCCTGCAAGAAACCCATCTCTTGAAAAAGATATTGATAACT